>NC_084809.1:4837500-5002500 GCF_963583255.1 Pyrus communis | reverse complement strand
TATTCAACAACAACAAACTCAAACAGCTGACCTCCAGTAGTAGAGCTACCAGATCAACCTCACTGCGATCAAACTCGCCTATAGCATACAGTGAGAATATGAACCACTGTCGTGATTTGCACTCTCGCTTAGCAGATAAGGTCCTCTTTCATTCCAAAATCACTAATACAAGAAGCCAAAGGCTTGTTTCAACCAATAAACACAAAGCCTTTCCTGCTTTGTCCCCAACGGTATAGCCAGCCTGCCAATTTGCTTGTTTCAATTCCTTTTCTCCTTTCGGGAAACTACTTTCCTTTTGTTTTCAGTGGAGGAATAAGAACTAAAAATCGACCTAAAGAAAATAAACATGCTTAAATAGATCAAACTTGTTTTCAAGCATCAATAAAACATCCCGAAGAAAATAAACGCTGAATTCTGGTGCTTCAAAACGATAAGCCTCACGGCTATAAATGTATATATGTTCTTATTACATCACTAATAGGTAGAGTCAACTATTAATTTCACCAACCATCTGTTGTTACGGACTGACGTTGTAATACCGTTTGTTTGCCCTTTGCTATCTCAATGCAAATTTTGATTACAATTAGTAATCAAATTCCAACTTGGATTAAAGTATAAATTTTATTGGTTTCACATCATTTAGTACTTGATTTAGTGAGCAAATTTGGTGCATCGAGCATTACTATTCGGTTGTGCTACTTACACCAAATATTTACACCATTTTTTGCACTAAATGATGTGACACTTTTTGCACCATATAAATTTTTACTACAATTATTAATCAATTTCAACTTAAATTAAAGTACACATTTAATTGGTATCAATCATTTGGTGCATAAAAGTTGATATACTCTTTAGACCAATTCCATAATTCTTTCTCGAAACAACTATTATCTTTAACTTACCTTTACCTCCTTCAAAATATTAAAAAATATATATATTTTTTACCATCCAAAGATTGGACTTTCAGAACACCAATAATCGTTACTCCAAGGGAAGAATCAAATAGCATCAGACTAACTTGATAAATGTTTTAAACCATTTGAGCTACAATTACCGTAAAAACGAAATATGATAATTTTCCCTCACAAAACCAAGTACACCACTAAAAATGGAAAAGTACGCACAGACCCCTGAAGTTTTGGTTATTACAACGAAGCCCTGGGGAAATTCTATAAAATAGGGTGGGCCATATACTTGCGGGGAAAGAAAGGCAGACTGCGCCGAGTTTCTAAAGAGTGCGAGAGAACCCACAACACATCTCAAGAAGCCATGGCGACCGCCTTGGGCTGCCGCCTCAGCGTTCTTGCCTCCCCGGCTGCGTCCCGGTACGTTTTCTTCCTCCTCGCAGCTACACCTTCTTTTGTTCTCCGAAAATTACAAAATTTATAAACAACGGCAACAACAAAGGGAAAATGAACAAAATTTGGAAACCAAAAATTAAAAACCTGATAGTTTATGTAAAATCGCCGGAGAAAACGTTGTATTATGCTAAAAATCGTTTCTTTTTTGGAAAAGTAGATTCGGAAGAGGGAACCATTTCTGGGTTGTGTTGGCGTCGTGCGTTTTTCTCTTTTCGAATTCTTAATTCCTGGAAAAGTGGAGAATTTGGTTGTTTTGGGGGTTGTTATTAGTTAATAGTGTTTGTTGTAATACTTCTAAATTAATTATTCCATTGTTTATGCTGTGGTAGGTCGTTTCTGGATTATTTGGTGTGCATAATGTGGTAGATTATACTTTTCGGATTTTCGGAGGTTAGGAACGAAAAATTTAATTCGAATTTTCATAGTTTTGATATTATGTAAGAGGGAACAATTGGGAATTTATGAAATTCTGAATGTAGTTTAGAGGTTTGTTACATAAGCTGAATCTTGGTTCGTAATTTTAGCACTCTTCTTGTAAGCTCAACTTTAAATTCAAGGTCGAAAAGTAGGTCTGATTAGAAATTAGTTATCGATAATCCCTTTGTAGGAGTATGGTATGGATTTAGATATTCTAGGCAATGGAATGTGATTAGTTGTGTGTGTGAATCAGATTTGTATGGCATTTGGCAGATTTTATTGGCAATTTTGTGCTGACTGAATTGTTATGGTGTGGGATGCCTTCTTCCCCTGTCTCCCCTGTCATGTTTGCAGGATTAACATTCTTCAATATTTGATTTTTAAGTACTTTTTCATTCCATTAACTCATCATTTATCGTTTGCATTATCGATCAGTAGTTAGCGCTTTAAGTGTTTAAGTGGGGGACACTTTTGAGTATTGAGTAGCCTTGCTTTTGGTTAAAGATTATGGTAGAGTTACACTTTGAACCTCTAATCTGGCACAGAGTGTGACATTCGTCAATCACCTATTTGTAAGTGCTAAGGGAAGCCATAGCTAATTTCGAAAACCCATAAAGTTGGTTCACTTGAGAATTGAGATTATTTGGAGGATCAAAATGACTTTCCAACGACAAATATATTGTGTTGGAATTTTAGTGTATGAGTCCCTTTTTCTGAGCCTTGGAAGATAGATTTTAACTGGTTTTCTTGTTCCGACTATTTTTACAGATTACAACAATTTAGTTTTGATAGTCTTGAGATCCACCTTTTCTTTTTCTGGTCTGGAATAGGGAAAATTATTAGCAGCATTTGAGTAATGAACGGAGTGTTGCTAAGTCTATATGAATGTTTCCCAGCTCATGTTAATCAATTACATTATAATGGTCTTTAACTAGGTACAAGGATGTCAATCTAAAAAGACAGAACAAGCCCAACCGGGTTGCATGCAGATCTAACATCAATGCAGTGCCTATACTGTCAAGTAGCAGGAGTCTACAACAACCTAATCACAATCTGCATTCGTGGGCTCCGAAAGGTATGCAAAGTTTCGTGTCAAGTATCATCCGTGTTTCTCATATAACCTGATTTGAAATTAATCAGTTGCTTAATGTCATGTATAACAGAAGCAATGCCTTTTAGATAGGAGCATCTTTGAGATTGTTTGTCCTTATAATCCCAAACATGTAATTTTCAGGATTGCCAAACTTGCAATTTTCTTTTACGTCATCGAGACTGTTGAGAGGGAATCAAGGCGATCAGTCACACAACATATCCATGTTGCCAAGACAACGGAAATCTTCAACATTGACACAAGCAAAGAAGAGTAACTCCATCAGTATACCTTTTCCGAAAATGAAAGAGAAGCCAGAATGGTGGTGGAGAACTTTAGCATGTCTCCCCCACTTAATCGCTCTGCAGATGTCTGATACCGGGTTTTATATTCAACCCTTCATGGAACACTATGAATTGTTTGGAGACTTGGTTTATTATGTCCCAGGAGCAATAAAGAGGTTGCCATATTGGTTCACAATGATATATTTCTTCCTGGCATATTTTGGAGTGGTGAAGAAAAAGGAGTGGCCTCACTTCTTTAGGTACCATGTAATCATGGCAATGCTATTAGAGACAATGCTGCAAGTGGTCTGGTATTCAAGCAATTTTTTCCCGCTTATACACTTCAATGGCGCATTCGGCATAGAATACTGGGCAGTTGTGGCACTCGTGTACGTTTCAGTCATGCTCGAGTGTATAAGGTGTGCTCTTGCCGGCAAGTATGTTAAACTCCCATTCTTTAGTACTCCTGCTTTAGTCCATACTCTTTTTCAAGTCGAAGGCTACCATAAACCTTTCTGAAGAGTGTATCGTTTAGTTCACAGTCCGAGTAGTTAACTTGTTCTAGAGTGTATCGCACACTCACTTTTCATGTGCACCACCATGGATGAATCGGCTTACTTTCGTAAATGGTCGTGTTACTATACATTGATTATTTAGCTTTTTTCCGTTGTATTATTATACAAGATTGTCTGTCGCACGAACACTTATGACATACGATCCTCTGGCTTACGAATTGTGGACAGTGTTTATAGACATTTTTACTGAACCACCGTGTCTGTTTTCGTTAGATTTTGTACAAATTAAAGGCCAAAACTTGGCAACAAATCGGTAGGATTTGTTTAACAATGTTAATGGAAGAAATGTTCAAATATGGTAAAAGTCACCAAGCTTTTAAAAACGAATCCCAAGTTTTAAGCACGTTACTTACCTTTGGATCAAGAAAAAAAAGGCATTTTTACCAAAAAAAAGAAAAAGAAAACAAAGGCATTGAACTCTATCTAAGGGTTTCTTTTTCTCTCTATTACAAAATTCTAAAGCAAGTTGAGTAGACACGTTATGTTGTTCAACTGGTCTGACTCATATTTTTTTGCACTTAATATAACTTAATTTTAGTTCATTTTCATTACATATACTCACAAATTAGTGCTAATCCGCACAAAAATTACTGAGAGGTGATGTGAGGACGAACTTGAGACCATCTCCAATCAAACAAAGAAATCTACCTTACATTTTTTATTTTTGGTCAAAAAAGAAGGGAAGTGTTATTAGTACTCCAAAAGTCTCATTCTACACTCCTCAGTACTCCAAAAATCTCATTCTACACTCCTCATAAGTGTATTTTTCTTTCCTAATATAGAAAGTTCGGAGTGTAAAATGAGATTTTTGGAGTGCTAATAACAATTTCCAAAAAGAATAAAAAAAAATGTTGTATCATAAATCAATTATTGTGGCAATATCATAAGTCAATTACATGTTGGTATATGTTTTAACTTTTAAAAATAATAATGCAAAATTATTTCATACTATCACAACGACATCTCGTTCTTTTTGCTAATAATGTGATGGCAGTCATCAATTACCAATAATTGTCATAAATCTGAAATGTGAGTTTGAGTTTCGGATGGGGGTTGCTGTGTCTCGTCCGAGAGGAAAGAGACTTTTAGGGATTAAACGAAAATGACATCACCAAATTGAATTAATTATTCTACTAACCTTTGCTTGTTCTGCTTCAATTATGCTATTTCCATCTCAATAAAACCAAATAAATACAATAAAAATCAAATTAAATTACATGCCACTATGCGGTCAGATAATCAACTATTAGATATTGCATTAGAAATTTAATAAAACCTTGAGACAGTTAAATTTTGTATAAATTTCAATTAATGAGTGTAACATAAAATTATAGTTGGAACATCCAATTGTTGCAAAAGTCTATTAGAATTTTATAAAAAGACCGTTAATTTTTTAGATCATTTAATACTACGTTCATATAAAAAATAAAAAAAATTATAGAGCTTTGGCTTGAGAAAAAAAATAATAAAAAAAAAAAAAAAAAAACAGAGAAGCAGAGGCCACTCCTCTCCACACATAATTACAACACACGAACTAACCGACCAACTGTTGTTGTCTCTCTGTGAAAGAAGAAGAAAGAAGACGACAGACAAAGCTCCTTTCTTCCTCACTAAATATTCACCCAATCCAAAAACCCACTACAAATTCAACCCTCACAATCCTAAATTACCATTCCCAATTCTCCTTATGTGACAAGATCCAGCCACTCCATGTTTTGATCCGGATTGCGATCTCTGTTCAGAGGGGCAGCAACTTTCTCGGGAAACAAACTGGTTTTCTGGATTGGATTGGGCGCTTCAGATTTGGAACCGGTGGGGAGTAATGAGGCGGAGAGCCGCGGACTTCCGGAGGCCGCTCCGGCGGCGGTTTCCAAATGCGTTATGGTGGGCGCTGTGCGGGGTTGCGGTTTTGCTCTTCATTTTTACTTTGAGCAGAGTTAATCAGATGGAGTCCAGACCTGTCATTCCCATGGTATGTGTATATTACTTCTCTGCCCTTTTTGTTGGTTTTTTTTTTTTTTGTTTAGTTGGGTGTCTGAACTCTGTTTGGTTGCCTAGAAAGTGTAGGGAACTGTGGGAAAATGGAGGGGATTGGAGTATGGGATGTTGGGGTTCTGTTTAACTTGGGAGCTGAGGTAAAAAAAATGCTGAACTGGGTTCTGAGTTTCTCAGTTTTGGGAGCTAAAACAACAAAAAGATGTAAGCTTTAGGATTCAATGATATTTTTGTCTTGTAGTTGGAGTTGTTAGCTACTAGAGGAAAGATTTGATTTTGTATGCTTGGGTTCCATATCATAAAAAATGATATGGATGTGCTTGGTTGTGTCTTTTTCAGTGTTTCAAAATTTTCAGGTTATTTCTGCTCATGTTGTGGATTCTTGTAAAATGTCTAGAGTTGATAGATCCATAGAACAATCTAGAGATTTTATTGTCATCACAAAGTCAAGGTTGATGTCATTTTTAAGTACGCGGAGGAGTGGATGTTATAGGTCCAGTCTCCAGAACAGAAACTTTAAGACAACACATTTAATGTGGTATGGCCAGAGTTAACTCATAGATAACTTATACGACTTAATAATCTACTTTCGACGTTGATATTCAATAAATGGAATCTAAACGTAAAATGTTAAAAATGCTCGCTGAATCCTAACATTCTGTATTGGAAGTGTATCATGACAAAAGTCATATGCTTTTGATGCTGGGAAGCTGCTCTTACATGGCGGCACCAATATCATCCTTCCAGATATTGGAAAACGAATTAACTATTTGTTTTCTTCTTTTCTGTTCTGGAGGAAGTGATAAATATGCATTTTTTCCCCTTTACCTTTTCCGATTTATTTTGCGAACTTAACAAAATTTGTGCTTGATTTCCTTCCACAGAAGTTCGGGAGTGATAGAATTATGGAAGGCCTTAATATTACCGATGAAATGTTGAGCCCCAACTCAGTTGCAAGGCAACTCAATGACCAAATTGCTCTTGCAAAAGCTTTTGTTGTGATCGCCAAAGAAAGTAACAACCTTCAGTTTGCCTGGGAATTAAGTGCCCAGATTCGCAGTTCGCAGATCCTGCTGTCAAATGCTGCAACCAGGCGAGTTCCTCTGACTATTAGAGAATCGGAAACCGCAATCAGTGATATGGCCCTTATACTGTACCAAGCACAGCAGCTCCATTATGATAGTGCAACCATGATTATGAGACTGAAAGCCAAAATCCAAACTCTGGAAGAACAAATGAGTTCGGTGAGTGACAAAAGTTCAAAGTATGGACAAATAGCTGCTGAAGAAGTCCCAAAAAGTCTCTACTGCCTTGGTATTCAGCTGACCAGTGAATGGTTCAGAAAGCCGAATATACAGAGGAAAATCAAGGACAGAAAGCAAATAGAAATGAAACTAAAGGATAACAATCTCTACCATTTCTGCGTCTTCTCTGACAACATCCTAGCAACTTCAGTTGTGGTCAATTCAACTTCTCTAAATTCCAAAAATCCAGATAAGATTGTCTTCCATCTTGTAACTGATGAAATCAACTATGCTGCAATGAAGGCCTGGTTTTCCATAAACAGCTTCAGAGGTGTAGCCGTCGAGGTTCAAAAGTTTGAGGATTTTACATGGTTGAATGCTTCTTATGTTCCTGTACTTAAGCAGCTCCAAGACTCTGATACTCAGAGTTACTATTTCTCTGGAAATAGTGATGATGGGCGGACACCAATCAAGTTTCGGAACCCCAAGTATCTTTCTATGCTTAATCATCTGAGGTTCTATATTCCAGAAGTTTTTCCTGCCCTGAAGAAGGTGGTATTTCTGGATGATGATGTTGTGGTTCAGAAGGATCTATCTGATCTGTTCTCCATTAGTTTGAACGGTAATGTCAATGGTGCGGTGGAGACATGCATGGAGACATTTCACAGATACCATAAATATCTGAACTACTCTCACCCTCTCATAAGAGCGCATTTTGATCCTGATGCTTGTGGATGGGCGTTTGGGATGAATGTTTTTGATTTGGTTCAATGGAGGAAAAGGAATGTCACTGGCATCTACCACTACTGGCAGGAAAGAAATGTAGACCGGACATTGTGGAAACTTGGCACGCTACCACCTGGATTGTTGACATTCTACGGATTGACAGAGCCTTTGGATGCCTCGTGGCATATTCTGGGTTTGGGCTACACAACCGTCGACCCTCACTTAATAGAGAAAGGTGCTGTGCTGCACTACAACGGCAACTCAAAACCATGGTTGAAGATCGGGATGGAAAAGTACAAGCCCCTCTGGGAGAAATACGTTGATTATAGTCATTCGTTATTGCAACGGTGCAATTTCCATTGAGTTTTCAGGCATGGAAGTTTCGACTCTACCACGACATGGACGAGTGCTTGCATGATTCTTGCAAGATGAAAGAATGGATAGATGGATGGATGGATGGATGGATGGATGGGGTAGTGGTTGTAAGATGGGTGGGTATTTATTTGATCTTCCTAGGTGTGTTGGAGTATAGATGATGATTTTACTTCATATAAGTCATTCAGAATTGTTAATGCTAACCACTATTCTTCAACATTTATTTTCTTTTGCAGTATTTGTTGGTGTAGGTTGAACTGCATAACCTTTGTTGTATCCTTATAATTTGTTTGGTCAATTGGTTGGCCAGGTTCTAGAGAAAATTCAAGATTTAACTACAACGGTACAACCATTAACGAACATTATTGGAGACGTGAGAGTTGCCGAGTAGGCTAGAACTCCCTCCTCTGCCCTCAAGTTCAAATTCTCGTACACGTAATTCAAATGCTCAAGTTCAGATTTCATGCTTGTGGATTAGATTAAATTATCGCTTGATGGAATACAAACGGATGGGAAAAATGTAAAGTCTATGTTTGAACCCATAATACTTTTGTCTGCCTATCATGGAACTCGGTATGGTAGGGAGAAATCGGAATTGGGAAGAAAAATGGTCACAGGCCTAAGACTATAAATAAAATAAAATAGTCGACCAGGACAGCAAGGTCGTTGTAGTATAGTGGTAAGTATTCCCGCCTGTCACGCGGGTGACCCGGGTTCGATCCCCGGCAACGGCGTTCAATTTTGCAATTTTTTATATCAAGCAACAAAGGACATAACAACTTTAACCCAAAAATTTTAAACTAATAACAAATTATCAAATACCAATTTATTTGCGGAAGCTTACAAAAACAAATATTGACAAATGGCAGATTCCAATGAAACCCTTCGTTATCTCTTAACTTTGCGGGCTCAATTAAATTAACACAATATTATCCCTTGGTTAACTCTTATATGTTCACTCCTTTCACCACACAAAACAAAACCATCTAAATTTCCAAAGATAAATTAGTTTCATCTAACCTCTTTTTCATGTGACACTAAATAAAGTGCATGAGGTAATTACTAGTTTGATAAATGGCATGTAATTTCAATACACAAATATGTTACATGCAGTGGCGGATCCAGGAAATAATATTAGGGGGATCAGTAAGAATACTGTGCGTATCGCAAATTTTTTGTTAACAGAAATAGCATGCATATCGTCATTTCATCAAGTATTGGTAGGTCTGAAGTTATTTGGAAAGACATATTGCACACTTGTTAATGCCTCATTTGCATGGGTAACTAATATGTTCCACGGCTGCTCTCATATGAATGTTTAACAAAGAAACACACTTATCTTGAACACACTAACAATGTTTGATATCACTGCATCCCATTAATATGTTTGTCCAAGAATGATGATGCTTTGTTATTCTTTGAGATCACATTTCATTTACTTTGCATTTTTGGATAGTTTTTTACTTATTTCTTTTTTTTTCTGCCTACAATTGTAATCACAACCAACAAACAAGCTAGAGGTAAATAATATTAGGAATAGACTGTAAAAGGGCAACACCTCCCTAATGCATTTTATCAATCAGTTGAAAGGCATATATGAAAGGCAACTCCAACCTTTAAAGGGGCAACACCCAAGTCATTCATGGACATTCACCGAAGTTCGAAGAATCAACACTCAAGTTATCCGTGGACATTCACTGAAATTTGAGAAGTCAGCTAACCCACCTTGCCCCTCAATGCATCCGCCCCTAGTTACATGTATCGTTATAATTAAATGATGCAAGTGTAAGAATTATTCTAAATTTATCTATATTTTATAGTGACTTTGTGTATTTTAAGTTTATCTCAAGATTCGTAATAACTAGTATTTTACCATTCTTTGTTTAACCTACCGCACTCCTACTACTACAAGTTGAGAAATTTTATTTAAAATGTCTCATTCAAAGTGGTGCTAACATTTTCACTTGGGTCGAAGCTCCCCACTCCTTTCCTTCTTCTCTTCTCAGAAACCAGCTCAACCATTGACAAAAGAATATATACACCGTAATGACATACAAGAAAAATATATGACCATCGAATGATGGAGAGATTTTGTAATGTGATTGTCAAATGGGGTGGTATATCACGCGTCGTTATATAAATGGTGGGATATGTGCGTTAAAATGTTAATAATTTAAAAAATAAAAATTTCCACCATTTAATAAAAACACATGATGTACTTCCGTATTCCTATCATAACTAAAAATTTCTCCCAATCATGATAGTATTAAAAAGTAAAAACTTTAATGCAATATTTTTTGTTTGTTTGACCATAACCAAGTCATCCCCCACGAGGGCTTTTCAGTAATTCCACCCCAATATCTCACAGAGTCCCCTCATATGCCGGCACATGACCTCGTTTGCCGCCATTTCGAATGTGGTGGTTTGTTTTGGGTCTCATCTGTTTCCCAAACATACGCAGAGAAAATCAAGTTCTCAAATCCTCCATTTCTCGCACACACACAAGTGGTCAAAACGCTCCCCCCCCCCCCCCCCACCCTCTCTCTCTCTCTCTCTCTCTCTCTTAAAACTTACAGGCAATGAAGAATGATCAAGTGGTGACAGACCAATTCCACAAACCCAGAAGACGCAAATCCCGGGAAGTAAGCTCTCGGTTTCTATCGTCGCCAACCACCGCAGAAACCACCACTCTCCCATCTACGAACCACCCCATCTCGCCGGTTCGCCGCAAACCCATTTCTTCTTTCTCCGATGCCCGAAAACCCAAAATCGACGATTCGGGCCCCAACCGCGAACTATGGCCCTCCTCAATGTCGTCGCATAAGAAGCTCGACACTCTCGCCGATCACCTCGGAAACGACGGGCACGAAGATCGAATCGAACGTAAAGGTTTAATCTTTGACAGACAGAGGAGGTACAGTGAGTTTGGTTTGTTGGATAATCCGAAAGAAAACGCTAAAGAAAATCACAGACCCATTTTTGGTGGGTCGATGAGATTCACTGGAAAATTCAGGTTTCCCGGAAAATCTAACTCGTCTTCTTCTTGTACTTCGTCGTCTTCGAGCAATTCAAATGTGGCTGCTCCTCGGAGATTTTCAGTGGACGAAAATGCTCTGCATCAGAAGTCGTCTCGCCGAACTTCGGATGGTTTTTCGGATGCTCTTGATTCGGGATCGGAGTGCAGTGACATCTATTCAGGGATGACCATGGGATCTCCAAATGTTGGTCAGAGTGCTCGAAAATCGGGTGTGGAGGTTTCTTCTAAGTACATGAATGAGATTACTTTAAGGCATCGGAGACGGACATCGGGTTCTAGCATCGCAAATCCGATATCGGGAGACAAGTCTCCGAAGCTGAACAAATTCACCATTAAAAATGTGATCAGGAGGGCTCATTCGCTGACAGCGACCACACAGTGGGCGCTTTCACCGGGAAGAACAGGGTCGCCGACGATGTCTGTGGAGAATAAGGGAGTACAATTGTCGTCTTCGAGCATGAAGCCTCCTACGAGTCCCTCAAAAACTAAAGGGGTGGAGAAGTTGCTCAACTCGGGGTTGAACTTGTTCAAGAGTAAAAAATCTTCATCTTCTCCGTCTAGTGTGTTGGTGAGGTCTAATTCGGTTTCTTCGGGGTCAAGTATGACAGAGATGGGACATCAGCTTCGGTTGCTTCATAATCGAATCTTGCAGTGGCGGTTTGCGAATGCTAGAGCTGATGTTGTGAATCAGAACATAGCAAATCAAGCACAGGTATGTCTCGGCTCAATTAGAAGTGGAAGCACTCGGTATAGGAGTTATATTTAGTTCGGTCAGGTTTCCGATGAAAGTCATTTTACATTCTTAAACATTTTGTAGATCAATGTTTTATATGCTTGGGACGGTTTGATGAAGTTGCAACATTCCGTGCTACAAAAGAAAGTGAAGCTACATAAAGAAAAGCTTGACATGAAGCTGAACTTTATACTTTATTCCCAAGTGAGTAGCAGACTACGATACATACAGATTTTCGTTAAAAGATTTGATGGTGTATAGACGTTTGGATTGACTCAAACGAACCTGTGTTACTATGTGACTAATTTGTTTGTAATTTGCGTAGCTTAAGTCGTTGGAGTCTTGGGGAGATATGGAAAGGCAACATATGGCAGCGGTTTGCACGATGAAAGAGTGTTTGCATTCTGTTGTTTGCAGGGTGCCCCTCATTGAAGGTGCAGAGGTAGGCCAAAGGAAACTGACTCTAAGCTTTTGTCTTGGGCAAGAGAGAAGTCTTTTTTTTTTTTTTTTTTTCTAACAAAACTGAGTGCGTATGCAGGTGGACACTCAGTCTGCTTCCATTGCTCTTCGACATGCTTCGAATCTCACAACTTCCATTAAGTTGTTGCTTGCTAATTTTTTGCCATTGGTATGCTTCAGTTGTTTTGTAATGTTGTATACCCGGGATTCATGTAATGTGGACTTACATTGAAGCCAATTCTTGAACAGGCTGATCAAGCTGCTTCTTTACTGTCGGAACTAGCAGAGGTGGTTGCACAAGAAAAATTGCTTTTACAGGAGTGTCTTGAGCTTTTCAGAAACATATCCACGCTAGAGGTAATAAACGGACGCTAAGTCTTTTTTCCATCAAGTTCCAAACTACGCCTACTAATGCTTAATGTCACATGACTTGAACCGCGCAAAACTTGGAAAACTGACGTTGATTCTGATTTTATACGAACAGATTGAAGAGAGGAGTTTGAAGTGCAGTATTATTCAGTTGGAACTTCGGAAATATGAACAAATTAATGAGCAGCAACTAAGACAAAATATATCATGTCATGATTCGCAACAAAGTTTTGCATCACGGGCGCCAAGTGACATCGTATATCCTAGAAATTGTTGGCTTGGAAGATGATTGATGCATGAAACTTGCCTTTGTAGTGTATATGTGAGTATAAGCTTCTGTAAATGAGCAAGACAATTTTGGTCATTATCTGATTGAACATATTCTTTCGTGTAATCTCATTTTACTTTACGTAGATAAAGTCTTCCTCTTATGTTGCTTATAGTAGAAATATCGCTTGTAAAAAGGAAGAAAAACATAGATTGTTGATAACATCCGCTTTTTATGCTAGTTTTCACTGTACGGCACTGCTCACACTGCTAACCCTAGATGAATTGAAAATCTATCCCCTACAGTGTATTTCATTTTTGTATTTCACTTCTCAAGCCACAAATTTCCGTGACTGTATGGCCGTTACACTCAGAACTTCATTTGGGCCGGCAGCTGCCGCAACAATTTAGTGCTCATCATGTTTCTTCTATTTGAGTAATCCAGTGGGCAACACGTACTTATGTTTCAATGTAAGCCGTTACAATGTTTTTATACAAGAAACATCCTTATCAGTATAGGAGTCCTAAGATAACTATGATACATTTGAATTTCAAATAAACAGCAGAAGGAGAAACAATAAAATATCTAGTTATCTTTATCAACACCTCTTTTCTTTTCCGATGTCCGTCCTCATAAAAAGTGAAGGTTGCTATGAGCCTCTCACCATTCCAAACCTGAAACTGAGCTGCGAAGATGGACGATTTGTTTCTGAGTGATTCGCCTTCGTCCAAGAGATACAAGGATGTCGAGCGCCATGTCTACATCGGTGACATGCAGGATGGTGGCGACGTATGGAAAGAAACTGTCGATCGTGATGGATTCTTTAAGGTGATGGAGAATGTCCAACACGACATGAGAGCTGTGCGTGGTGCAGCATTACAAACGGTTAGAGGGAGCGAACGAGGAGAGCAAGCTCGTCCATGATGCCAAATCCATGAAACAGCTTCGCGTGAGGATGGTTTCTGATGTTGAGCAGGTCCTGAAGCTGGTTAAACTCATCAAGGGGAAGTTGGAAAAGCTGGAACATTCCAATGCCGATCAGCGAAAAGTTGCAGGGTGCGGCGCAGGGTCATCTTCTGGTCGAGAACTTCAGTGCTCTATGGCTTGGCCATGAAGCTAAAGGACACGATAGCTGATTTTCAAGGCTTAAGGACCAAAATGTTGAGAATCAATGTTAGGTAGAATCAATGTTAGGTATGGTTGAGTGGAAAAAATTAGGTGCAATTAATGGGTTTTGTGTGGTAGCAAATAATCTTAGTTTAATTAAGTGTGTGGTGTAGCTTTCATTTGGTTTGCTATAAATACCCAAGTCCCCAAGCATTGTATATTATCCAAGGAAAAACAAAGCCTAGAGCTAAATAAGAAAAGCTTTGCTAATTAGTTTGTTTTGTGAGCTTTCTTTAAGAGTGTGCTCTATTTTCTTCTTCTTGGGATCATTAGAGTTATCTTGGATACTCTTCTTATTCAACAATTGGTATCAGAGCCAAGTCGGTCAGGGATCGTTCTTGGTAGAGCATTGGTTGTAAAGTCTCTTGAAATTCCGAGTATGCTCTGTGGTTGCAGTTTTGACTGATCTTCCACATCAGAAAAAAATTTCTTGAGATTATTGCTGGGGTTATCACAAACCTTGAGAGGGAGCTTCTTTGTGTCGAGAGTAGTGTATTACTCTGCACGGTAGTCACTCAAGCTTGTTCGGTGTAGTCAAAGTCTTGCCGATACGATGGGTGATCTTCAAGTTGTTGGAAGAATCAAGAAGCTCAACAACCAAAACTATAACACGTGGGCAACGTGTATAGAGTCTTACCTTCAAGGTCAAGACTTGTGGGAGGTTGTCGGTGGTAGTGAAGTTACACAACCGGCAGCGGAAGATGCTAACGGCGTCTTGCGGAAGTGGAAAATTAAAGCAGGCAAATCAATGTTTGCCTTAAAGACCACAATAGAAGAAGAAATGTTGGAGCACATTCGGGATGCTAAAACGCCAAAGGAAGCATGGGACACTTTTGTTACACTCTTTTCGAAGAGGAACGATACAAAATTGCAACTTCTCGAGAATGAGCTGCTATCGATGGTACAACGGGACATGACGATTGCCCAGTACTTTCACAAGGTGAAGTCGATATGCCGCGAAATTTCAGAATTAGATCCAACAGCTCCTATTGGGGAAACCAGGATGAAGAGAATAATTATCCATGGTTTGAGACCCGAATATCGAGGGTTCATTGTCGCTATAAAAGGATGGCAGACACAACCATCGCTTGTTGAGTTTGAAAATTTGTTTGCAGGTCAATAAGCTATGGCTAAGCAAATGGGAGGAGTCTCACTAAAGAGTGAAGAGGAAGCACTCTACACCAACAAAAGCAAAGGCACCTTCAAGCGGTACACTGGTAGTGGATCTAAAAAGGATGGAGAAAAGGTGCAAAGTCACCAAGGAAATGGAGGCTCTCGTTCTGGGGGAGCTTGGAAGAATTGCGGTAATAGTAAAAAGTTTAGCTGCAAATGTTACAACTGCGGGAAGATGGACCATATGGCGAAAGATTGTTGGACCAAGAAAGAGCCTGTTGAAAGTAATACTGCTACTTCCAGTTCAAAGGAGAATAGTGAAGATGGCTGGGATGCTGAAGCATTATTCGCTACGGAGGAAGAAGAAGAATTAGCCCTCACGGTAACAACACCAGAACGCATTGACTACAAAAATGATTGGATCGTAGATTCGGGCTGCTCAAATCATATGACGGGTGATAAACAAAAGCTGCAAAATCTATCTGAATACAAGGGATGGAAATGTTGCGATCCAACAAGTGGAAGATGTTACACTTCACGAGATGTGGTGTTTGATGAAGCGTCTTCTTGGTGGTCATCAGAGAAGGAGGTGCTACCAGACTCTAGAGAATTTGGAGAAAAGCTGCAACAGAAGATGGGGGAGCATACTATCCAACTCCAACCAAGTTCAGATGAATCAGGAGATCCAAATAACGATGATGTCGAACAAAGAGTGGCTCAGAATCCTTAGCAAACTGGCGTGTATCAACAACCAAACGAAGAAGGTGGGCCGAGTGAAACGGAAGAATCAACTCCACAATCTCAACTCCGAAGGTCAACAATAACACGAAGGTCAAATCCCAAATACGCCAATGCAACCATAATTGAAGAAACAACTGCAACAGAACCTGAGACGTTCGAAGAAGCATCGCAGAGTTCTGAGTGGATGACAGCTATGAAAGAAGAGCTTGATGCACTTCAGCAAAATCAGACTTGGGATCTCGTGCCAAAGTCAAGAGATGTGAAACCCATATCCTGCAAGTGGGTTTACAAGATAAAGCGTCGTCCAGATGGGTCAATCGAGAGGTACAAGGCACGATTGGTAGCTCGTGGTTTCTCTCAACAGTACGGACTAGACTATGATGAAACGTTTAGTCCAGTGGCGAAGCTTACAACAGTACGAGTCTTACTTGCACTTGCAGCCAACAAAGACCGGAATCTGTGGCAGATGGATGTGAAGAATGTTTTCTTGCATGGAGAGTTAGATCGGGAGATCTACATGATGCAGCCAATGGGCTTTAAAAGCGAAGCTCATCCTGAGTACGTGTGCAAGTTAAGGAAAACACTCTACGGTTTGAAACAAGCACCAAGAGCGTGGTACGGTAAGATTGCAGAGTTTCTAACACAAAGTGGTTATTCAGTAACACCTGCAGATTCCAACTTGTTTGTCAAAACCAATGAAGGAAAGCTAGTTATCGTGCTAGTGTATGTGGATGACTTGATCATAACCAGTGATGATGAGGCAGAAATTCTTCGGACGAAGGAGAATTTATCAGTCCGTTTCCAGATGAAGGAACTTGGCCAACTCAAGCACTTCCTTGGTCTAGAGATTGATCGCACACAAGAAAGAATATTTCTCTGTCAGCAAAAATATTCCAAAGATTTATTGAAGAAGTTTGGAATGCTCGAATGCAAGCCAATTTTGACACCGATGGAACCAAACGCCAAAATGTGTGCACATGAAAGAAAAGATTTGGAAGATGCGACAATGTATCGACAATTGGTAGGTAGTCTGATCTACTTAACCTTGACTCGACTTGACATTTCTTATGCAGTTGGTGTGATGAGTCAGTACATGCAAAATCCAAAGAAGCCTCATTTGGAAGCAGTTCGACGAATACTGAGATATGTGAAGAGTACAATTGACTATGGTCTTTTGTACAAGAAAGGTGAAGACTGCAAGTTAGTTGGTTACTGTGATGCTGACTATGCGGGAGATCATGACACCAGGAGATCAACAACTGGGTATGTGTTTAAGCTTGGTTCTGGAACCATCTCTTGGTGTAGCAAGAGACAGCCAACGGTATCTTTGTCAACCACAAAAGCAGAGTATAGAGCAGCAGCAATGGCAGCTCAAGAGAATGCATGACTGGTACAGTTGATGAGTGATCTACATCAACCAGTAGATTATCCAGTACCATTGTACTGTGATAACCAATCGGCCATTCGCTTGGTGGAAAATCCAGTCTTTCATGCAAGAACTAAACATGTGGAAGTGCACTACCACTTTATCAGAGAAAAGGTTCTACAAGAGATTGAGATGAGACAGGTTAAGACGAATGATCAAGTTGCGGACTTGTTCACAAAAAGTTTAAGTACAGGCAAGCTCGAACATTTTCGCTATCTGCTCAGCACAGTGCAAAAAATGAGAGCTAACATTGAGGGGGAGTGTTGAGAATCAATGTTAGGTATGGTTGAGTGGAAAAAATTAGGTGTAATTAATGGGTTTTGTGTGGTAGCAAATAATCTTAGTTTAATTAAGTGTGTGGTGTAGCTTTCATTTGGTTTGCTATAAATACCCAAGTCCCCAAGCATTGTATATTATCCAAGGAAAAACAAAGCCTAGAGCTAAATAAGAAAAGCTTTGCTAATTAGTTTGTTTTGTGAGCTTTCTTTAAAAGTGTGCTCTATTTTCTTCTTCTTGGGATCATTAGAGTTATCTTGGATACTCTTCTTATTCAACACAAAATCGCGTGCTAATACAAAGAGATTGTTCATTGGAGGTCCTTCACAATCACAAGTGAGAAGGCCTACAAAGAAACGGTTGAGAATTTGATATCGAGCGGGGAGGGAGAGACATTGCTCCTGAAGGAGATAGAGGAGTAGGGCCGTGGCCAAGTTTTGGACACGGTTCAAGAAATCCAACAGAGGCTCGGTGCTGTGAAGAAGATGGAGAAGAACCTCATTGAGCTCCACCAAGTGTTCCTTGACATGGCTGCACTTGGAGATGCACAAGGGCAGCAGCTGAACGACATCGAGAGCCACGTTGCGTGTGTGAATTCGTTCGTTTGGCGAGGAGCGCTGCAGCTAGAGGCGGCTAAGGACTATCAGAAGAGTAGCAGAAAGTAGACTTGCATTGCCAGAGTTATATGCACTTGTGTTATTGCCATTCTTCTTTTGCTTATTTTGCTTCACTCAGTCTAGGCACTAGGGCTAGAGTACTAAGAGCATCTCCGATGTATATGACAAAAGATATATGTTAAATGTTAATTTGATGGCCCTCGTTCTAATGTTAGATTTTTTCTTCCTCTAACCCATATATTTTTTTTTATTGTAAATAATATTTGTAGGATCCCATTTTTAAAATGAAATCAATTAAAATTAAATTTTCAAGATTTATAATTGGTGCAATGGGACCCTTATAACGTAATAATTAAAAAATATATTTTATATGTTAAATTTGGCAGCAAAAAATTCATATATCAATCCACGTAAGATTATCATATCAATTGGAGCTTCTTTCTGCTGTCAAATTTAATTGCGTGACATTCTACTTAAGATTTGACATTTTTTTTAAAGATGGTTTGTTCAACTTCAAACATCAATAAACACTAGTATGTGCCCACACACAGTGTGCAAATTTTTTTACTTTAGTTGTTAAAATTGAAGGACAGGGGAAGAGAGTGAGAAAGAGGGAGTGAGGAGAGGGGGAGAGAGGGAGAAATGTTGTATTTATTTATTTTAAATTAGAGATGATAAACTTACACGTAGGTGAGGTTAAAAAAGAAACATAAATTTTGCTTTGTGAAATTACTTTACTATCCTTAATTTTTTTGTTGTGATAGAAGACAAAGATGTCTTTTCATCATTTTTAGGTTGACAAAGAGGATTTCATTCATATAGTTTTAGATTACTGTTTTAACTTTTTTGTTGTGATAAAAAATAAAGATGTATTTTCATCATCTTTTGGTTGACAAAGAAGATTTCATTAATGTAGTTTTATATTAGATGGGCCTAATGGGTCAGTCTTGGGCTTAATATCTCGTTAATGTAGTTTTAGATTACTGTCCTTAATTTTTGAAAATTTTAACGAAAAGCCCACGGTACAGTTTATTTTAACGAAAAACCATATTTTTATACTAAAAAGTAAATCTTGGTACTATTCACTTTACCGTTTATTTTATTCTTATTATTAAAATTCAAAGTTTTCAAGCCATTTTTATTAGTTTTTCTTTAATTTTTTTTTGTTATGATAGAGGATAAATATGTCTTTTTATCATCTTTTAGTTGACAAATAGGATTTCATTAATATAGTTTTTCATTAATGGCTCAGTACAGGGCTTAATATTCTCGTTAACGCCAAAACGACAGCGTTTCCGCCCGTTTAACCGTTCATCATATGATTATGACCCGTAGCTCACTGGCAAAAGTATTTGCTCGTATTTCTCTTTCTTCTCGCTCTCCCTCTTCGTCTCCCTCTCTCATCTGAAACCTGAAAGCCATGGCCACTCTAGCGGCGGCGGCAGCTCGTCAATTTGCAACTTCAAGTCGCATCTCCACCGCGAGGACCTCGTCTCTGACTTCCAATCTAATCCATCGCCGTGGCCTCGCCGGCGCTGCCGGTAAATCCCAAATTTTCAGTCTCGTGTTTTGTGCATTGTAAATTTCCGATCTGATTTTAATTTCAATGAAAAAAAATGTAAAATTTGCAGATCACCATGGACCCCCAAAGGTTAATGTCTGGGAAGACCCGTTGAGCCCATCTAAATGGAAGGAAGAGCATGTCAGTCTCTCTCTCTCTCTCTCCCCATTTTTTGTGGTATTCGATCTCATGATTATATATTGTCGTGGTATTCAATTTCATGAACTAAGTTTCTTGTTGAAATTTAATGGGTTGTGATGTTTGGTGCTTTTTTTCTAGGTTTTCATTTTTAGCCAATTTTTTGGAATTGAAAACCATGAAGAAAAAGCAAGAATCTTTATGGCTTAATGAACAACATGTAATCAAAAGAATGGATTTTGGTTATTTTGGCCCTTATCTCCTCAATATTAATGAACCACATTTCATTTCATGTTTTATAATTAGATCAAAAGTGAACATTTTCACAGCTTCGATGTTACTGATTTCTCTTGTGATGAAACGAGTCATGATTTTCATGGAATATAGACATTCTAACGAGAGGATTTTAGCTATGGATTAGTGCTTTTACACATTACTCGTTGAAGTTCATTTGTGTTGTTCTTGAACCACTAGTATAATAGAAATTAGTCAGCACGTAAAGTTTTGAACTTGTCTTGACTGGATTCTGTACTTTTTCAGTTCGTAATTGTCTCTCTATCTGGCTGGGGTATACTCATCTATAGCAGTTACAAGTTTTTCTCTGGAGGCAAGAAGGAAGAGGTACTTCGGATTTCTTTCACCCATTAGTTTCCAGTAAAATTGATTTCATCCATTATATAGTGATTTGTTGTGGTTGGGTACCGGCCTTGGCGTTAGACATGCAAGGCAACTTTTTTGTGTTACTTGAGTGAGCGCTGTTTTCCATTGTTTACAGTGGCTCCTGGTCATTTTTTTGGTGCAATCAATCAGATATACATTTGTATAGATTTTGTTAACTGTGATGCCAAAAACATAATTTGAGCACTGACGTTGCATCTCCCACTTCATGCTCTTACAATAAATGGTTGTCCTACATTTGCCTCTTCATCGTATTTTTCTTCCTTGTACGTTTTTGGCTGTAGAATAGAGATGGCTTGGTATTGAGTTGTTAGTGGTTCGCTTCCAAGAAAATTTGCAAAATAATCATCAGATGATATTGAACCATGGGCAACAGGCTTGTTTGCAATCTTCAAGTTGTTCACATATGGCCACTTGATCAAATTGTCAACCGGTGTTGCTTTGCTCCTAATGCCCCACATAGAGCTATCAATCAAATCGGGTTAGGTGAATTTAGGTTGGGTTAGGTTAGTATAGAGTGCTCTATTATGTGGTCAAGCATCCATTACATTGTGCCTTTTTATTTTTAAATGTGTTCGACTTTGTTGGCTGGGACTGTCATAGTAATTCTAGCATCAGGGAGGAGAAAGAAAAAATTGGTTTGAACTAGGTCGACATCGCTCAAAGTGGCCTAGGAATTTTAACGTTCCATTAACGAGTCACTGATGCTACTCTTGTTTATTTTGTATTGTAATTTTAGCCCTTGCTGACTAATTCTTGTTTCTTTTCAGAAACTGGTGGAATCATCGCACTGAGGTTTGGAGCATTAGATATTCCCAGAACTTCTTCGAAATAATGAGTTTTCTTGGATATAACGTGTTGTCATATTTCATTTTCTTTGTCAGCAAATGATTTCTGATCAATCTGTGGAGATTGATACATTGAAAACAAATCGAGGTTAATGGCTTTGTTGGGAGTTTATGTCCCCTTTCGATTGTGTTCTCTTTGTAGTCACTTTTATGATTCGATGCAGGAACGTTCCATGTTTCAATAATATACTGCCATCCTCCTTCCTAGTTCGATTTTTCTTCGGCTTATCTTTAAAGACCAGTTTATCATGCTCTTGAGGAGCAATCCAGTCTTAACTTATTCTTCATAGTTTGTATTTACCGTTTCGTCGATTTTGCCTAAGATAGTATGATATTCAGGTCAAGTTATACATCTATATGGCATGGATAAAAACTGTCGAGTCATTCGTTAAAACGTTCGGAACAGTCATTGTTTTTTCGATCTGCAGGAGTGAGGGTTCTCGTTGGATCCTCCAATCACATTCATTCATCGTACATCGTGCGATCAATTTTTGTCAAGTACTGTTTATATTCAATTTTAAATAAAAAAAATTTACAATAATTTCTGACAGCACGATGTACGATGAACAGATATGATTGGAGGATCCGGCGAGGATCCTCCTGGGTTCTGCAATTCGTTTACTTGGCATTTCTTGACCAACCGTTACACTTGATTGTATTAGAGATGATTATTGCTAAATACAGCAGCTCTCGATTAAGTTAAAACACGCTAAACAAAAGTAACTAGTAAATCAGACTTGCAAAAACAGATACTTAACACTTTTTGCAGAGAAGTCTTGACAACTTGTTAAATCCGCTAAAACTCAGACTCGTCGATTTCCTCCCTGTACTCTTCTTTGTCTTCTTCCAAAGTGGAACCAGATTCGTCAAAGATATTGTCATCGGTCACGTCCGTTTCTTGTTCCTCCGCATCCGCAACTTCCAAATCTGAGTCCTGTGGATCGTCAGTGTTCATTTCTTCAAAACTATCTTCCAGTTTCTTGGTATCCTTGCTGTTCAGGTTCTGTTGTTGGATGTTTCTGGCTTCGTGCTCTTCCAACTCTCCAACTTCAACTTTCTGTTTTCTATCATTATGTGTTACACTGTCGAATTTACCATTTGCTTCGCTTGTGTTGACGTGGGCAAGTTTGTTCTTCAGCTCTTCGGTGTTTTCAGAGTTTTGAAGCTCCAAACCTTTGACATCTGACGAATTAATGAGGTGATCCCCTATTAGTCTCCCGTTTGAACCTGCTTCATCTTCTCTTCCCATTAACCCAACCTGATCATCTTTGAAGAATCTTCTGGTTCTCACCCTTCCCACTCCTTCGTTCTCAAGATTTCCCCTATTCTCCAGTCTCCTGTTTTTAGCCACTAATCTCCCTTTCTTCCGTCTGTCGCCACCTTTTGGAGCGGCATAAAGTTTCTGCTTCTCGCCTAGTTCAGAGTTTTCAATATGTCCAACATGCCCGTTTCTTGTGATCTTATTTTCTTCACCATCATTTACTTCATGATCAACATCTTTCCCGGTTGTGTTGGTAATTGTCTCAGCCTCACTTGCAATATTAGTTTCCTTAGCACCAGTGACAAAACCACCATCTTTTCCGGTTGTGTTGGTAATCTTCTCAACTTCTTCTGTGCCACTATTCGTTTCCCTCCTATCAGTTTCTTTCTCTCCATTTCCAATTTGATCTTCTTGTCCAATGGACTCATTCCCATTTCCATGCGCACCTGAAATTGTTTCCGCAATGTCCTTGTTTCCGGTGGATTCCTGCAATCGATCACCCTCTTCTTTTTTCTCAGTGACCTCTGTTTTCTCTTTTCCTGACACACTGTCATACATTGTTAAATTTACAAGTGAATTTGATGGATCATCGGTGCTCAACGACCTGACCTTAACCGGATCTTCAACCTGGTGTTTCAAATCCTCAATTTCAGCTTCCTTGCGCTTCAAGCTTTCTACCAATTCCATGGCTGGTGGATTTCCATTATTGGCATTCAGTCTCAGTCTCAGCACCTTGATTTCACTTTGCTTCTCCTCAAGCACAGCCTCCACGGTTTGTAGTTCCTCTTTAAGCGAACCAATGGTGGATTTCAGCTCCGAGATTCTCCTATCAAGCTCCATCTTCTGGGTTCTAATTGGGTATAGCTTTGCTTTAATCTCTTCGTTCTTCCTTCTCAATTCTTTGGTGTAGTCTCTCTCCTTCTGCGATATTAACCAATTAACAAAACATTACTAAATATATATAATCTAGTTAAGTCACACACTTGGTTTGTGCTGTGTTTCATGATTCGACAACTTGTTTGTGTAAATGCATTCGTGTGCTCATTGGGAAGAGATTCATGGACTTTAGTCTTCTACGTAATTTTTTTTTGCTTGTGATATTTCATATTAGGGGAGGGGAAGATTCAAACTCGGAACCTTAAGTGCACGAAAAAGAATTGAGCTACAAGCCTCTTGCAATCATCTACATAATTAGATTAGTCTGCACCTTGAAATTCCACACTATTAAATGACTTTTGGATGACTTGTAATTCAAACGAGTAACAATTCTTGAAATCCCCATTACATCTGCTTCAAATTTTAAGACTCCTATTCATTAGTTTAAGGGTTTTAATCATGGGTAGAAGCAATAGGTCATTGAATAAAAGAATAAACAATCATAAATTTAATCATCGCACTTTGTCTTCTTCCTTCAACGGCAACCAAGAAATTAAGAAAAATGAATCCCTAATAAAATAATGGACAATTAGCTGGAGTGATCATTTTTTGACATTTGATTGTAAAAATGATATTTTTTTTTAATGTATATTCACATATTAATAATATATCGACAACACAACGATGATATAACGATACCTGATCATTTCTACAACTAATGTCGCCAGCTAATGTCAAAAAGTGATTATTTCTGCTAATTGTCCTAAAATAATTGGTAACTGATTGAATAAGTAACGTCACAAGCACATAACATGTGAATTTGGTCAAATTAAAGGGTCGGTAAACGCTTATATTTGGTAAAAAATGTTAAAATTCTTCTAAGTTTAAGAAAACACTTCAAATATTTTCTGAAAGAAGCACTTTTATGTGCTTCAAGTACTTTCGTTAGGAAACACTTCAAGTAAGGTGGTTTTTAAAGACGCATTTCCAAACATAACCTATAACTCGGTCATCAATCTTTTTCCTGGGGTTAAAATGCTTAATTTTCAATAGCTTCTGGTTCTGCATATTGATATTGAAACAACAAAACAAATGCATGCAAATTGAAAGCTCAAAACGACTCTCAATTCACCACAAAAACCGTTTTCGATTATCAGAAAGCGCTTTTAGCTATTTCAAAACAGATAATTATATAAAAGTGAGTTGCATGTAGTCCCTTTGTAGACACTCGGCTTCGGTGGCTGATTTAGGGATGTAATTAAAACTGAAATAAAAAAATTTGAGTTGCATGTGAGAGAGAGAAAGAAAGATAGATCGGGAATTAGACCTGGAGGAGGTGTTGAAGGGAAAGAAGGTCCGAGTCCTTCTCTTTGAGGAGGAGGTTGAAGATGCGCCGCTCCTTGAGCTTGTGGAGGAGCAACACTCCGAGCAGCGCTGCCCCGAATGCCAACACCAACATCAATCCATATGACTTCCCATTCCCTCTGTTGCCGCCGCTGCCGCTGCCACCACTTCCATTCCCCTTGCTGTGATTGTTATAAGATCCCATTCCCATCACCCTCAACGGAATATCTCTCTCACTCTTCTCCCTCTCTAATTAAGTAAGAGGCTGGTCAGAGTGTTTGAATGCATGTTTTGGTTGCTTGTCATCTGAAACGGACCCTCCAACTAATCTAATACAACTCTCTTTTTCTCTCTCATATAACTCACAGAGAGGAGAGAGGAGAGAGAGGGAGAGCGGAGTTAACAAGGACGAAGTGGGAGTGAGGAATCATGGGAACTGTGCTCAGGGCACTGATATTCTGGAAACTCTACTCTTCTTTTTTTTTGGCTTATTTTATTTATTTATTTGAGATTTTCCATGTTTCCGTTTCTAAATTAGCTGTCCTTTCGTCTTGCAAGATTACATGCTCGTATGAAAAATATTTTTAAATGATTAAAAGTATTTTTTTTTAAGAAAGATAATTGGTTGTAAGTTATAGTTATCCACTTTTTTTAGAAGGCTGAAATGCCTAACAAGTTTGACTTCCACACCAGCAACAGGTTTCGAATCTGAAACCTTCAATTTTTAGTTTTAAGAAAGTCTTGTAATCCTTCATTTATCATCGAACCACTAGCATGCGGTTAACTAAAAGCGTTTTTAAATAAAGTACTTTTGGAATTAATTTTTTACATAAGCATTTTAAGTGCTTTTAAAACTTAAAAAATATTTATAAAAAAAAAAAAAACTCTTTCGATTATTTAAACGCATTATCCAAACAAGTCACACTATGTCCATATGTAAATGGAAATTGTTTTGATCCAAAATTATGGGGATTGCCATACTTTGTTCCCACAAAAAATTGATTACTGAAAAATAATTTATGCAACAAAAAAAAAAAAATACAAAATATTATGACAGATAAAAAACCACGCCAATTATTTTTGTCAATAAAGAATCCCAAATTATTGAATGTAAATTGTAAGGTTACAATTTTACTGGAAGTCCCGATCACCTTGGATTCCAAATTGGGCGGCCCACCACCTTCCAAAACCCGATCCAAATTCACAACCCGCCACAACGCCACTACCGCCAAATCCATTCGTCCGCGTGCAGCTCTTTGCAGTGTCGACGGACGCTTCCGGGGCCAACACACAGAGGTAACTACTTTACCGTATAAAGTTTCTACCTTTATCTGTATTCCCTCCGAAATTGCCTCCCATGGCGGATGACATATTCGGCGAAGATTTTCTGAATTTGGAAGCGACCCACCAAAAGGAAGGTTTCGAGGAAGGCTACAGAGACGGCTTGGTCGCCGGAAAGGAGGAGGCGAAGCCGACGGGTGTCAAAACCGGGTTCGAGGTGGGCGAGGAGCTCGGGTTCTACAGGGGATGCGTGGATGTTTGGAACTCCGCGATCCGGGTCGACCCAACGCGGTTCACGCACCGGGTACAGAAGGCGGTAAGGCAGATGGAGGAGCTGGTTGAGAAGTACCCGATCATGGAACCGGAGGACGAGAGCGTCGGGGATGTGATGGAGGCTCTGAGGTTGAAGTTCAGGGCGGTTTGTGCTTCGTTGGGTGTGAAATTGGAGTATAAGGGGTACCCAAAAGGTGCTTCTGAGGCTACGGAGACGTCGTTTTGAGAGGGTTGTCGTCGTTTTGGTGGAATTAGGGTTAAAGGTGGAAACTTTGGTTATGGGGGAGTGTTAGTGTTCTTGATATGTATTGAAATTGCTTTTGGTTCTGGTGTGTGACTACTGACTAGTTTAGTCTAAATTAGAATACAATTGTACAGTTTTTTCGCCTTTTCGATTTGTTAGTCATTTTGTTTGTGGCAATGTTATGAATTCTGTTGTGTTCCACTTGTTGTGCAAGAAATCTTTGAAAATTTTATCAGCAGAGCATGGTTTATTTCGAATTTCGGTTTTGTTGAGATGCTTTTATCATCAGCCACTAGTAGCTAGGTGAACTTGTGGCTAAGGTTAGAGGAGATTGTGATCAGATGAGAACAATGGCCACATTGTTTTTTGGTGGTGTCTTTTTCGTTATCGTAATCTGTAGGGTTTTTCTGCAGTTGGTGATGAGCAGGAGGGAGAGAAAATGTTGAAGTCGATGCTTGGTTGCTGCAAGGTTTACATATCCGAAAGCAGAAACAGGGCAGCGCTGGAATCAATCGAACGGGCTGCTAAGCTTTTCTTGGAAGCACCGATTGTGAATAAGTTCGAAGATGAAACGTACAACAGAGTTGGTTACACACTTGTCTCTAAGTTGGCTCCAAAGCCGTCTGTCGATCCTTGTCCTTTGAAGATGGCAGTGCTTGCCATGGTCAAGGCTGCTTTCGAAACAATTGATCTCGAGTCACATTGTGGAAGTCATCCGCGGCTAGGAGTTGTGGATCATATATGCTTTCATCCCCTTCTCGGTGCTTCTTTGGAGCAAGTGGCTGGTGTTGCAAACTCTTTGGCTGCAGAAGTTGGCTCTAGTCTTCAAGGTTTGCTTTTATTCTCTTCTTTTCTTAAGGTTAATGCCCGTAAGTTGCTATATACAAATTATGTGATAATTTAGAAACAGTCGAATTTGAACAATATGCGACAGTTTACCTAATATATGAATTGCTAATATCTTAAATGTGGCCTGCAGTCCCTACTTTTCTCTATGGAGCTGCCCATGAAGAGGGAAGAACGCTTGATTCAATCAGAAGAGAGTTAGGTTACTTCAAGCCGAATTCTAGTGGAGAGCAATGGGTTGGGGGACCGAAATCAGATTACTTGGCGCTGAAGCCGGACAAGGGTCCCCCTCAAGTGACTCAAGGAAGGGGTGTCATTGTGATTGGAGCAACCCGGTGGGTTGATAACTATAATGTCCCGGTCATCTCTACTGATATTGCTGCTGTTCGTAGAATTGCAAAACGAGTGAGTGGCAGGGGAGGCGGACTTGCTTCGGTCCAAGCCATGGCACTTGCGCACGGTGAATCCATCATCGAAGTCGCTTGCAATTTGTTGGAACCAGAGAAGGTGGGAGGAGATAAGGTTCAACTTGAAGTTGAGAGGCTTGCAAGGGAAGAGGGTATGAGAGTTGGGAAAGGCTACTTCACTGATTTTTCTCAGGAAAGATTAATTGAAAGTTACTTGAAGTCGGATTTCAGTACAAACAAAATGTGTTTCTAGATTGTAAAAGCACTTTTAATGTGCACTAGGACACATATTACTCCTAATAAAAGTGCTTCTAGCATTTTTTTTTTTTTTTTTTTTTTTTGTTTTTGTCTAGAAGCACTCTTAAACAAGCTCCTAGTCACCGTCAATTACTTACATCCCGTGATGAGACTTATAACTTGTTTGGTTGAAGTTTCCCCATCCATCGTTGTCAACACAACATCCAAACTTTGGTTACTTAGTATTTATTTTTCAATTAACGTGAAACTTTGTCATTGTTCTTGGTGTGTGGATAGAATCTATGTATTTTATTTCTTATTCTTATATATATTTTTTTTACAATATAATTATGGAAGTTGTATTTGGTGCTTAATGATTTAGTACATCATCCGACAAAGCATGGGTATTATGCATATCCGTATATTTGATTCGGTTCACATATCCTTCATCTATTAGTACATGATAACATTCTGAATGGTAGTTGAAATTTTGTGAAAGAATTGTATCTTTATTTATATATATAAAGGAATCAACTAGTAATAGAGTCATGACAATCTACTATTTTAGAGGTCGTTTCAATTACGAACTTGAAATTCGGGACCAATTGTATGAAATGCAGAATTAAAATTCACTCCAACTACTGGGATACCCGCGATAGTTGAATTGTTGGTTTTATATAGTTTGGTTTCGATGCCATAAATTAAGTGGAAAAGGCTCGGCTTTTTATGGAACAGTCCAGAGATGATAGGTCATCAAGTCAAGTTTGGAGGAAGTTTTCTGTATCCCTACTTGTATTCAATTATATGTTTATTTTCCAAGTGAATAATCAAGTCATAAGAAAGAGAGACGTGCAATTCTATAGAATTAGTAATACTTAAAGAACAGAAATTTTGCTTTGAAATTGTTAAAAGCGCCCGATCTTCGAGTATTTACTACCGTATGAATTGCACACAACAAATTGATATACTAAAAATCTCTGATAAAAAGATTTATATGTAATCTAACGTAGAAAGTACTCTATATAGTCCGTTTTAGAGATTAACAGTGTACTAATTCACATATTCCCAACCACCAGGCTGTGGGGGTTAATAATTTGTAGGATAATGTTAATAGTTGCGCCGTGGGGGTTAGGTTTTCACGTTTACCTAACCCTAGGCTGTTTTAGCCCCACCTCCAAAACTGCTTTTGAGGACCTTTCAATTCAAGGAAACATAAAAAATAAAAATAAAAAGATACAAGGTACCTTATCAGAACCTTAATTCTGGAGTTGTTTCCAGAAAAATGCAGATTTAAACTTATTCCAAGTTAAATAGAAAAGCGTGCTATATCATCTCTATCTAACTTTCGAATCTCCCTTCCAGCGATTTAAAGATGACAAATTATAACAAAAAAAAATGCTTTTACATTCTGTAATTTTAGCGTGCTATATTTAGGAATGGAGGCTAAATATAAGAATATCTTTAGAGATAGCTTGAAAAAAGCAGCTTTTGTGCTAAGCTGCTTATAATCACATTCACTCATTTGGTTTGTTAATTTATTGGATATTGAGAATGGACTTGTCAAATTGTGGGGACATACGGGGATACGGATGCCGCGTCAATGCTGACTCGTCAACTTAGCTTTTATATAAAAGGACTTATCAGTCTATCAGATCTAAAGAAGCAGAAAATAATTTTCAGCTGCAAAGACTAAACACCGGAGAGAGAAGAAAATGGATTTCAGCCAAGGTTGCAAGGTAACAACTCCTTCTTCTTCTTCTTCTTGAGTGTAGATTCTTCGGCTTTCCCCGCCTTGCATGCATCGCCTCTTTCTGTATCTCTCGTTATAAGTCACGTGGTCACGTTACTTAATCACTGTGATCATGTAACGTGTTCTTTGACAAGAGATTTGTAAGTTTTTCTGGTTGTATGCAAGATTATCTCTAATTTCTCGCCGATTATATGTGTGATTTGTTAATCTGTAGGAACAAGAACCATACATCTAAAATCATTTATGTTGGCTTTATTTGTAATGATCTACAAACAAATTATATATCTTACAAAAGAAAACTTATGGCAGTTTCTTCAATACTACTACGAATGAAAGATTGAAATTGAAAATAGAAGATCTAAACAATTGTTAAAATCAAATTTAACGACTTAAACACTCATAACTATGAATAATGAGCAACATTGATGTCACACTCAAAACCATGAGCTGTTAATCAAAGCTTTCTGTGGGCTAATACCCGCTGGGAAGGAGAAACCAGGATCAACCAGAAGAAACTGTATTAAATTATTAATAATTAATAAACAATAATAGCCATACACTTGTCAGTATCCTAGTGGAAGTTCATGACATGATGTGATTCGCGTGAAGACGATCTTCTTACTTAATGTTTCTTAACTTTAAATTATCAAGTGATTAAGACCATTTTAATTTCTAGATAATGTTTCGATATATTACTTGACATAAAAGTCCACTGCATTATGCAGACGTAACTCGAATAACATGTCCGTTTCTTTGCATTTGAGTTCGAATTTCTTTTCGATAAGTTGGAGTAGTTTCAAACATTGTTTTACGTACGTTTTCATTTTGTCTCACTAAAACTCGTGAACGAGATGTTATTGACACTAGGACAAGAAGAAAACCATAGACCAGTCCATGCTACTCTGCTGCAAGCTTTTCATATCCGAATCACGAAACCTCGCTGCCCTCAACGCCATTGAGCATGCCGCTAGGCTCGACCCGGAGTCAGTCATAGTTAACAAATTTGAAGACCGAGCATACAATAGGGCCCGGTACACGATTGTGTCATATGTCGTGCATGATAGCACAGGAAGTGCCATATACAGCCCCTTGCAGCAAACTGTCATGGCCATGACTGAGGCAGCCTTTGGAGCCATCAACCTTGAGCAGCACTCCGGCGCTCACCCTCGGTTGGGGGTTGTCGATGACATTGTCTTCCACCCGTTGGCTCGGGCATCTCTGGATGAAGCTGCTTGGCTTGCGAAGGCAGTGGCCCTGGATATTGGTAATAGATTCCAAGGTTAGTCCTAAGGTTTTGAACACCATTTTTATGCTGAGTTCGAATCTTTCTGCCCGTAATTTAGATTAATTTAGCGTAGATTATAGCACAAAAAAAAAAATTTAAAAACATAAAAAAGCTAATATTTTTAACTTGTACTGCAGTTCCAGTGTATTTGTATGATGCAGCACACCCTACAGGCAAGGCCCTAGACACGATCAGGCGTGAGCTGGGCTACTACAGGCCCAATTTTATGCCAGACGTTCTCCAAGAAAAGCCCGACGAAGGCCCAACTAGCGTATCTCCAGCAAGAGGCATCACAATGATCGGGGCACGTCAGTGGGTTGCCTTGTACAACATTCCCATAATGTCAACGGATGTCGCGGCCACTAAACGGATTGCACGGATGGTGAGTGCCCGAGGGGGCGGACTCCCAACCGTGCAAACACTAGGATTGCAAGGTGAGGACTGGACGGAGATAGCTTGCATGCTCTTAGATCCCAACCAAGTCGGAGCAGACCGCGTCCAGAACTACGTCGAGATGCTTGCGGCACAAGAAGGGTTGGATGTGGAGATGGGGTACTTCACTGATTACTCACCAGATATGATTATTGAAAAATACATGAAACTAATTTCATCTGCAGAACAATGATGGCAAGTGGATATTGTGAACTTGGATCTTCTATTTATATTTCTAAGGGAAATTCAATGTCTTTTTACATCAGCGCTTGTACATCTATGGATGCATTAATCTACATTTCGGTTTTTTTCCAACTCTTACCTCTGCTCTGTCATGTACATTGCTTTTTTTGAAAATCTTCGGACAACAGAGTATGAAGCAGCACTTGGAACCTCTCCGAACCAGGACCTGGCTTAAACACTGAATCGTTACCACGCACGGAGCATGGGTCAGCCCCGCCTTCAGGGCTGCCTATGCACCACCCCCCAGGTGCAAACCGGTTTGTGCGACCTAGAAGCTCTTTATCAATTTTGTCCAACACTGGGTCATCCTTTGCAAACTTTCGAGCAAAGGGAGCATTGCTCTTCACCATTTTGTCAAAGTCCTTCATTGACAAAGAGATGGGATGCTGCTTAGGAGGGCTGTCCCAAGCAATGTAGTGGAGATCGTGACTTATCGCAGTGTGGCGATATTCCTCTTTGTCGCAAATAATAGTATGAAAATAACCTTCCGGAGAAGAAACAAAATTTGTGTAGTACATAAGCATTGTACGTGGGAGATTATCCCATCCCCATATACAATACTCGAGAAATGATCGCGTTAGCATTACCCACGCAGAACCTGCACACAAAGAAAATTGCAAAATGAGAGAAACTATTTATTTAAACAGAGATTGATTGCTAATTGCAACATGAAGATTGAAGTCATAAAGAATATTTCTAATCAGCAAAGCAAATCACATCTTGCAGAAGAAACGGAATTTGACATGGAAAATTTTCATCTTTGTTCTATTTCCCCCCTTTGTCGGGGCTGAAGGAGGCGGAAAGTTTTGGTGGAACATTCGACAGAAATATATAGTCTTAGCTGATCCTTTTAGATTGGCTTTGTAGTTGAAATATGTATATTAGTTTGATTTGCATGTGATTCTTTTCACAGCAAATTAGACTAGAATCACCTTCACTCCGGGTTACTGTCCAATCCAATCTATGATCTATCAGTGTGGATCTGGTGTAACTTTAGCCCCAAGTATAATGATTAAAACTCCCTTGGCCGGATTTAAACGAGCGGGGAAAATAAGCATTTCCATTCTAACACTAATAAGTTTGGAAATATGTTTATGATATGTAATGTTATATAAATATTCAAAAAAACTTCATATAAGTGAAAAATGGGCTGACAGTTATCCAGGGTGCTCTATACAGTGTGCATATATAAAAGGTGCTCTCTCTCTCTCTCTCTCTTTCTCTATATGTATGTATATATAATTCTAAATACCTGTGAACAACTTGAATGATGTAGGAAGTGATCGGCGCTGAGTAGTCAATGCAAGATCAGATTTTTTTGATAAGTACAGGCCTGGATCAATTATGATAGGTTTTGCTCTTTGGTTCCTGCAAAAGAAGGCATTATAGCATAACCATGATTACGTAATGGTTAACTGCAAAAATGAAATACTCTCTTGCTAGGCTATACTTACAGTTTCCATCCAGCGAGCTGCATATGTTCTATAAAGTTGATGTTTCTGGAAATATTGGAGAAAGCATGAAGCAAATCTGCACCATTAGGAAACCGATCAAGTAACATAGAGTAGACTGTATCACAGGCACAAAGCTAAATAACAAATGTTCTGGGTGCAGCTTAATTAAACAGCACCATGAGATTGCAGTGGTAAACCAACAGGACGGAGCAGTTTTCACTCCTAGGACCAGAAAAACTCCCATAAATGAAAGGTAGCATAGATAGGCATCAGAACTGAATGTCCCAAACTAATATCTTCGAAAAAATATGGTACACCGTACACATTTGATAACTGCCTTAAAGGACTCTAGAACATAGGATCTTAAAGGACTATTTCATAGACGAACAGTCAATGAGGACAGACTTCATCAGGTATTCGAAGAAAAATGTCAATTCATGGGGTACCAATGGAGCATTGTGTATTAGCAGGCAAAACTTAGTTATATACATAGGGTTCATTAGCAAGCAATAATTATTATCAACAACTGCGACATGGTAAGAGATACAGAATATATTGAATCAGCAGCAAGCCACTCACTCTGCTACCACACTAAGAGGGTTGAAAATTTTGTCTTTCGAAATTCCCAACCCATCAATCTCAACAATAAACTCACTATAACCCATTACCAAATACAAAATCCAGCTTTCCCTTCTGAGAAAGTCCGTCATAATTAAAAGTAATGCACCTACACAAATCCACACTACGACAATTATTATTGCTTCACAATTCAGGCGAAAAAGCAAAGTTCTTAAAATGAAGAATGTGGCCAGCAACGTATTACCAGGCCATATAGAAGAAAAGAAACTCAAACACAAGCAATGGAATTGCTATCCAAACCATTACTCAATGCACAAAATATGTATCAAATACCTCTAACTATCGAGGCAGGAAACATTATGCAATCATACTACAACATCGATCACGATTCATGATCAACAAAAGTAACAACGAGCAAAGAGAAAAGTCTGATACTAACCATCTTGTGTCATGAGAGGATAATCTGATGCACTGAGGTTTATAAACCAGTCCCACTCTGAGCTCTCCTTTAATAGAATGGAAATGGCTTGCAGAGTACAAGCAATCATCGTAGGGCCCTTATAAGTCACCAAATTAGATTGAGACATAACACGCACATTCTCCACTTCACGAAAAGTAAGATCAGCCTTCACTAAACTTGCCAATTCCAACCTTTCACGAGGCGGAGCCTCAAGATCCAAATGCAGGATATATTGATTTCTTGGATGATACACCGCGCTTAAAGTCCTCATCATCCTATGACTATCACCCTTTGTACCCGATATAAGATACGCTAAACTAGGTGCCCCACTTTTGGAACCCCCATTGGTGTCCAATGATCTTTTCAAATCAGATTCAACGAAATACCCAGTTGAGTCATCTGATTTCGAGAAGGGAATAATGTCGAATGACAACTTCTCTCCAACGTGTGGAGCGGTAAAGATCCCGGAAATGACAGAGAAAAAGAGGGTAATGAATATGATAAAGCTAGCAATGAATGGAATAGCCCAAATCCGATCACCAATCACCCTTCCTGAGTGATGATTTACATACTTCCTCATACTCGTTTACGGGTTCCTATCCAACAAAATTTCGGCTAAGAACCCTAAAACTCTATCAGCTCACAAACCCAGAAAGGTTTATCAAATTCAAAGCAAAACCGACATATTCTGAAGATTCTAGAGCTAAAGAGGAGCAAAGAGGTTCGGTTACCGAACCCAAAAACGCCACTTTAATGAGCAAATGAATAACATCTAAGCTGGGGGTTAACAATTTTCAGCAATAAAAACATGGGTTCCGATCAAAATTGCATAAATTACGGAACTTTTTGGCATTGAGGAGCTACGATGGCCAAAAGGGCATGTGAAAAAATGTATACTTCTTATATTCAGAGAGAAAATAGATGCTTACAGTGATACGTTGGCACCGAGGAGTAACGTCAAAACGAATTTAAATCCATGGGAGTTAGTTCAGACTTCCATGAATGGAAAACGTCTCCTTCGCTTAACTAACCCAGATCTAACTTACCCGAAATTGAAGACAAAACCAAAGTTCTAAGCATAGAAGCTTCAAGCAATGAAGTTTGGCAGAGAGAGAAAGTGAGAGATAGAGAGAGAGGGAAATGCTTACTCAGGTAGAGAGGTCCCACAAAAGATTCAGAAACAAGAGAAAGCTTGGGACTGAGAAATCAAAAGGCTCAAGTGATGAATTTTGGCAGCTTTCTGATAAAATTAGGGTAGAGAGAGAGAGAGAGGGGAAATAATGGGTGATTAAGTATGAATACTTTGCTTTAACTGTGGGCAAAAGCAGAGTTTAATTAATCAAAATTGATAACTGTTTATAGTAAATTAGTATATTGACTATAGGAAAATGAATGTACAAGCTACAAGTGATGACACCAGAGATGTACCCCTACCTCCATTACTTTAAAAGAAACTAATGAAAATAATTTGAAAATTTTGAGTTTTAATGATAAGGAAAAAAATAAAGGATAAAGTAAATAGTACAAAAATTGATTTTTTAGTATAAAAATATAATTTTTCGTTAAATTGAACAGTACGTGAACTTTTTATTAAAACTTCCTTACTTTAATTCCTATTGAAAAACGTTATACATTATTGTAATTATTGTTCACGTAGTTTTTTATTTTGAGGAATTATGACATTATACCTTTACAAACGGGATTGATGAGTTCAAATCTTCTGCATTTATTTTATATGTGGTATTTCTGTGATTTTTATTATTTATTGATCCGTGTTAAGTTTATGAACACGAAAATTAAGAAGAATTAAATTTATATACATGTATAAATGAATAATAGGTGTCAAAAAAAATCACATTCAAAATAAGAGCGGAAAATTTAAATAATAATTATAATAATAAAGTGCAAATGATTTGAGCTCCGTGCGAATAAGCTATGACCCCATACTTAATTGAAATGAAAGGTTAGGTGAGATTTTGAGGAAAAGGATCTGGTCGGATTTTTTTTCTGGAGATCTTAGGGATTTATTGATTACGATCGTTCATTGTATATCGTACGGTCAGTTTTTGTTAGATACTATTTATATATTTAATTTTAAATTTTAAAATAATTTTTAACCGCACGATGTACGATAATCAATATCGATCACAAAATCCTTAAGATACCCAAAAAAAGAATCTGGCAAAAATCCTTTTACATATTACCATAGATCACCGCCGGATCCTTTACCAGATTACTATAGATCACCTTAACTATATGAAGCCGGATCCTTTTCCAGATTTTGACTATAGATCACCTTAACTATATGAAATGATTATGTCGTAAATAAAATCTATATATTGTAAGGTGTGACTCACATATATGATACATCTTGTAGTGAGGATCCTTGATATCCACAACCAAAAATAAAAAATTGAAGTCTCTATTTTTGTTCTGGTTATACATTAATATTTACATTTTGCTTCGTAATTAAAGAATGCTTCTAATAAAATGATTATTCAAAAATATCAAATTTCAAATGTCTTTCAATTAGAAATAAAAATACCACTTGGTATACGGAAATTGTGATTATTAATTTAATTAAAACCCCTCATCGAAAAATAAGAGAACATATATATACTTTGCATATATGCTTAAAGATATTACTATTCGTAGTAACTTTGTAACTAAGCATAACCTAGTAACTTCAACTTGTAACTAAGTAGGTCATGAACATAATTTGTGGTCTTAGTTGGTTCAATTTGGGTGAAGTCAAGTCACACAAAGCACTCTCGTAAACCCTCAAAACTTTTGTTGCTTCACCCCGCACCCGCAGGGGTGAAAACCCATCACTGTCTTGGTCGTACCATAATAAAAAAAGTGTGTCATTAATTGTTTAAGAGGAAATGAAACAGAGGATACAGTAAAGGAAAGATTTGATAAGGTATTTCAACTTCTGTGAAAGTATATATGTTTGGATTGGCGAAGAAAATGAAACAAAAGATACAATAAAGAAAAGATTTGATAAAGTATTTCAACTCCCATGAAAGTATATATGTTTGGAACAACGGAGAAAATTAAGCTCGGCATTTAGACTACAAAAGCTCATTATTTCACTAATACCTACATTCCCAAAAGTCATCTGCCACTTCCTTTGTATGAAAGGATTTCACTGTACACAAGTTAAACAATGATCAAGTTTTTCAAAACACTAACAGTCGACAATCAATTTTGTTCAGTCATAACTTTTTGGGAGGACGAAGATGCATGATTCAAAAGCAGCTCTGATTCCTCGTTAGTTCGCTTGTAACGATTCGTCTTTCAGCAACTTACGGCTAAGTACATTTAGCAATGCTTTTGAATATTGACGAGAAGCCATTTTCCAGTCCATGCCAGTTTTCATCATTGCTTTAAACTCTTCAAAACCTATTCGCCCATCCTATTAAAACACACATCAAAATCGTTAAAATGTGTAAGTCTGCAAGTACACTACTACGGTACCAACTTAACTCTTCATTTTCTGGACATCGTTCGTACTTAATCTTAAACTCTAAACTTGTGTTAGTAATATCAAAAAGCAGAAAACTTAAGTTGGTACCAATAGTATAAATCAGAAAGCATATTAAGTTGGTAGATTTGTAAGAATTCAAATGGTATACTTGAAAATTAATTACCTTGTCCAAGTCAACATCGAATATGATGTCTTGGATAACCTGCTCGTTATCTGGACCAAGTTTGTCATCCAGCAATGCTTCTCTCAACTCATCGAACTCAATATATCCGCTGTTATTCTTGTCGAAATAGCCAAAAGCTTGATGGAGAAATTCATCGCTGTCTATCTTTTTTAAGTGAACAGACACCGTAACGAATTCATCGCAGCTCAGTGTGCCATTTCCATCAGCATCCGCCTTTTAAATATGTACAGAGGGATTGTTAGATATGGTAGAATGTGAAAATGAAAAGAGATTTTAAAAAAATTAAAAAAACAAAAAGGCGTCGAGCAAAATAAACTCACAGCATCCAACAACATCTGCACATCAGGATCAGCGACATTGTGTCCGATCTTCACAAGACCATCTCGAAGTTCTTCAAAAGTCAAGGTTCCATTGTTGTCAATGTCCATCATTTCGAATATCTGTCTGATTCCATCTATTTGATCCTCTGGCAAGTTATCCGCCACCACCTGAAGTTATGAATAATTCAACAGTTAACAAGGCTTGTGAAAGCATCAAAGAACCACCTTTAACAATTAGTGAAAGAACAGAGATTTGGGAAATTGCATACTCTAAGAACTTTCTTCTTGAACTTATTCATTAACGAGAACTGCTTGATCCTTAATGTGACGTTTTCTCCCAGAGGAACATTAGGAACTTGATTCGCGTTTCGTATCCACGGATGATCTTCATATAAAATGATAGGGAATGGTTAGTACAATTTTTATGTACTCCACTTCAGAACAACTACTGCATTTTCAAAGACATGCTAAGTGAAAGAAACACAGCCGTTGTATACGATATTTTTTGCTCAAGCATCTGTAAAAATATACGTACCTAGGACTTCTTCAACTTTGAGCCTGTTGCAAGGATTTGGATCAAGCATGCTCCTCACTACTTCTTTTGCTTCCTCCGAAACGTTTTTCCATGTCTCCCTCTCAAAATCTATTGTACCCCGAACAATAGCCTGTGCAATTCCTTCCTCGGTTTCTGGACTAGGTATAAACCAAACATTAGAAAGCATTCTGGGAAACAATATCTTCACTCATTTTTTGCAAAGCATATGCACTGAAGTTAACCAGATTCTTGAGAATTGAAGAAAAAAATTAAATTCAACCACAACCCAAATTGAAAACGAATTTACCTGCCCAAAATGGAGGCACTCCACAAAGTAGGATGTATAGGATAACCCCTGCGCTCCAAACATCAACTTCTGGCCCATAATTACGCCGTAGCACCTCCGGAGCCATGTAATATGGACTTCCAACAATTTCGTTGAATCTCTGACCTACCAAAATATTGGCAAGATTCGAAATCAACAACATTCGAAAAAGCAATCAGAAAGAGAGGTCATGTTTTGGAAGATACCTGGTTCGAAAAATATAGAGAGGCCAAAATCAATTGCCTTCAATTCTGCATTTTCACTACTATCTGCAAAAAGGAAATTCTCTGGTTTCAGGTCCCTATGTATCACTCCATGCTTGTGGCATACCTGCAAAAAAAATTTTAAAAATTATAAAAAATAATCAATTAGATGAAGCACCCCGACAACTTCAAGAGAACGGAACTCAAAGATATATATATATATTATATATATATCGATACCTGGCAAATCTCAAGTATTGTCCTGGTAACAGTGGCGGCAGCGCGCTCCGTGTAATGCCCTTTTGCCACAATCCTATCAAAGAGCTCGCCGCCTTCGCAAAGCTCCATGACAAGATAAACTGCCTCCCTATCCTCATAAGCCTCCTTGAAGCAGACAATATTCGGATGCTTAGGCAAACGGCGCATGATCTCAGCCTCCCTCCTCACATCCTCGACATCAATCTCCGTCTTCAGCTTGCTCTTTGATATGGTCTTGCACGCAAAAGCCTCCCCCGTCTCCCTGTGGACGCATCTGTAGGTGATTCCAAACTCCCCTCGCCCTAATTCATTGCCAAACTGGTACTTGCCGAAGATGTCATTACCGGCAGTCTTGTCCAGCACCCATATAATAGTGCTGTGGTGGGGAACCGGCGCAACGAACGACCTGCGCGGTGACGAATCGTGTACACTGCTTTGAGGTAAAGGTTTGATGATGTCTCTTCGTCTGTGGTGGAAACCTGCTTTCGCAGGTGTGCATACGCAGCTTCCCATGGGAATGAGGAAGGGGTAATTTGGTCAATTAAATCTGCAATATCGATCCCATGGGAAGAGAGAGAGGGAGAGAGAGGCAGAATGCTAGAAAGAGAGAGAGATTGAAGAGGGACACTAATTTTGGGAAATGTATGCGTCTGGGAATAGTTTTGAAAAACAGTTGGTTTTGGTTTTAAGGCGTCCCGCCATTTTCTTAGGGTTGTTTTGTTACTGTTACACTTGACGGCACAGCTTTACTGTCGTTAGGTATATCCCCGTCGTCAATCTGTGTCATTTGGTAGCCCTGCGAACTAACGCCGTCAACCGAAGTCAAGTGTGGTCGTTGCTTGGTATTTTGTTAATCAAAATTATTAATTTGCATAAATTAAGAAAATATAGTGTCATAACCATCAATCACTAGCTTTCTTAATTTAGATGGCATGAACACGTATAATAACAAACAGGTTGAGTTAAATAACATTATAGGGGCAGATCGTTCTATTTTCAAATTGCGAATTATCAAATCAACAGTTAAACGGTGCCGTTTGATTCTATTCAAGCTTAAAATGAACAATATATCCTCTAATTTTAGTGTGTACAAATAAGAAACTGATCGAACACGAAAGATTATCAATATTATATGCTTACTTGCAATATTTGTTATTTCTATCACACTTGTAATATTGGTATTTCTCTCACACTCCTTGGCTGCCTTTCCAAAACTCTCATGTTCCACCATATTCTCAGAATTGTAGGTTTGGCCACACAGGTCGTGTGAGGGTGAGTATTAAACTTTTCAATACCAACTAGCGTTTCATATGGGCGATGCTTCAAGTTCGAATCTCTGCCTCCATCAATAAAATAAAAGTGTGTACTAGACTTTTCGATGCCTTGTGAAGTTGTGGTTCTTGTGTTTAGACCATCTGACTCGATCAATTAATAAACTTGCCGGCTTGAAGTTGACATACAATTAGTCCGTTAGGCTTCATGTTAGTTCTCTTGAAAATTTGACTTATTTGGCATGCTGGTCTCAATTTGTTTGAATGTTTCTGCTTAAGAGCTGCATTTTGGCTTAGTTACATAAATTACATTAGGTTTTTTTGTCAAATAAATTACATTAGGTGATTCACGTTTCATTTTCTTTTAGTTTTAGTTTGTTTCCGGTCGTTGGTGGTTCCGTCTAGTCTCAACCTTATGTGACCTAAATGTGACAGTGATCAAATAGAATGAAAAATAGCTACCAAGAGAATAGCAAATCACTAAACTCCCGAAAAAATTTAATTCCGGTCGTTGGTGGTTGCCTCGAGTCTTCACCTTGTGTAATCTAACGAGTTACAAAGTGAGCATAAGATGAGATGGAACGAATCGCGACGGCAAGCGGAGAGGGTGGAGAAGCATCCTACGTGTTGGGTGCAGCCTCCGATTCGTACAATCAAAGTCAATTGTGTTGGTGCTTGGGTTAAAGAAACTGGGAAGGGAGGATATAGTTGGGTTGCCTGTGATTTTGCAGGAATCTTTAAAGGGGCAGGTGGCTTGGGAAACATCCTCTGCGGGTCCAATTTGATGGCAGATGCCGAAGCAATACGGGATGTTATGATGGCTTGCGTGGAGCGAAATATTTTAATTTTGTGCAATTGGAACCGAACTTCAAAAGCCTTATGGAAGTGCTTAATGGTGTTATTGGAGGTATTATCTTTCATATACAATGTATTCAACAACAACTGAGCTCAGTAGAGTTTATTTTTGCTCCTATAGTATGTAATAGGGCCGCACATCTAGTGACTTCTTTTGTTTCTTGAACGGATGGTATCCACATTTGGGATTGTGTTGAACCATAATGGTTTTTTAATACTCTAATTTCCGATGTGAACGTTTCTATTCGGATTTAATATCATTTCAATTTTGACAAAAAAAAAAAAAAAATTGCGCATTCAATATAGACGACATTAACAAAAAAAATATATGCATTGACAATTTGGTAGCAGAACAGCATCTCAACCAATTGGTAAGAACAATGGCAATTCGAGGGCAATGGCAATAAAATTGTCCTTTTACTCTAGTCAGTACTTGCTTGTGTGCAAGTCCATCAGTTTAAAAAAAGAAAGAGCAAGAACAATTATTAGTCACAAACATATTTTTTTTTTATAATATTTTCTTCGTCTTGTCACCACATATCCTTGTCGTCCTAGATTTCATCGTCAATATAAGGCGCCCCATTTCGCCTTAGAGTTCAATTTTTAATTTTTAAAGTCCTCGTCATCCTATGACTATCACCCTTTGTACACAATATAAGGCGCCCCATTTTGGAATCCCCTTTGGTGTCCAATGATCTTTCCAAATCATACTCAACAAAATATCTAATTGAGTTATCTGATTTCCAGACGGGAATAATATCGAATGGGGAAGATCCATACAACTTTTTAAAAAAAAATGGAACTGAATTTCCATCACCGAAAAGTTTACAACATCCCCATTCATTTACAAGTACAAGACACAAATCGTGGACAAGAATGGGTGTACATCCTGAGTCCTAATCATCAAATGTATATGAACCAGTTTTTCTCGTGCAGTCCCCCCACTTGTCTCTAGACTTCTGTACATCTCTTGAATCTCCTATGCTTTAAACTTGTAACCAAATCTAAATCCTTCAACGTCATAAAGATGAGCATCAACATTAATTTCAACATCAAAATGATTAGCATCAACCCCAGCAATCAAAGAAATCTCCCCAGTCCTGACCCCAAACCAACAGCCTTTGCGCCAAGCAAGACCACCCTTGTCCATTTCCTTTCTCTATTCTGCCCTCAAGTAGGTAACAACAGCCTTTGCGCCAAGCAAGACCACCCTTGTCCATTTCCTTTCTCTATTCTACCCTCAAGTAGGTAAAGTAGGCATGCGAAGGTTGCTGGTTTGGGGGTAAGGTACGGTACTAAAGGTCCTCAAACTTTCAGGCGGTTTTTCTTTTGAGCAGCTGTTCACCGTTAGATCTTGCCAATACAGCCCCTATAGTTTTCGTTACCGAGATATCATTTTTCTTTCATTGTTCCCAAGGATTTTTTGGGTAATCCGCTCCCATGCTGCAAACAGTCAAATCTAAACTAAACCTTGTTGCTCTTCTTTCTTTCCTCACGAGCATGAAGCACACCAGCAGCGTGCATTGCGTGATTCTACTGTGTTTTTTGCACTTGACTGGTTGGACAATTGACCAAAAGATAACTTCGATTAGCCTGGCCAGCAAGCGAGCAGTGTGCTTATCTTGTGTGACAACATTACAGAGCGAGTGGCTCTTCTAGGTGGGCAGTTGTGTGACAACACTCCAGAGAAAACGACACTTTCGTGTAACATGCTATGGTCTCAACACCCTTATGAGGTAGTGATGAGTTTCATGCGCTCTAAGCCTGGCCAGCGCAAGGTTAGGAAGATTGGCCGCAATCTGAGCGGTATCACCCACCCTACCCTACCACCTATAAGTGGTCGTCCGTCCTACAGCCTCCTAAAAAGAACTACAGTGATCTTGAATAGGAATCCTACAGCGATAGATAGAATCCCCATAAAAATACGACTACATCGAGCACTAGTGATTTCATATCCGATCAAAATTTTGGCTAATTGATCAAAATGGGTAGCTCCAGTAGACCTATAGGCCCAACCACCACACTATACATAAAGACATGAACCCCCCTAGTTACCGTACTTGTGACTCTCACCGCATACGGCTCGCACAAAGACTCCTAAATCCATCCCGAGCCTTTTCTTCCACTTCTCCTATCCAATCCTCGATCAAACTTGCATTCCCCAGGCACTATGAAATAAGGGTCTTTCCTTCACCTATTGTATGTATCGGTTTGGTTTCATCCAGAACCAAGGAGGCATTCCAGTGGGAGCGTGAGTGTAGGAAAGCCAACCATTACATGAGCAAAAAGACTACGACTACAAGCCAAGCTAGAAGCGACTCGCTTCTATTCTCGTTAGGATTGAATATAAATGGGGAATCTATATATCATAGTAGTTTGCCAAACTCTCTAACTAACATACGATATCATGTTAAGACATAATGATTTATATGTTAGATGGAAGAGAAATTGTGATTTTTATGGGGTTTTGTTATGTAGCCCTGAGTCTAGGAATTTCATGCTTGTCAGGTTCTAATAAATGATTGATTGAGGAATGTTATGCCTCTTGGCTTAAACGGACTGTGATATATGTCAATTGTAGTGAAGGGCAAACTACGAATGGCTTGATCCCTGTTGAGGGTACGTAGGCAGTCTAGCGAGGAGGTTAGATGCAGCCATAATGTGTATGAAAAATCACTACGCAATTCAAGGCTTGAGTGTGCTTGGTATATATCCCGGAGGCGGGGTATGTTAGAATTACAGATTTTTGGTGACGTCACTTGTCGATCTTGGACGTTGTCGGGATCAGGGTATGACATAGTATGCTATTGAATAACTGTTTTATTATTACATATATCAACTTGGTCCACTCATGTTTGTTTTGCGCCCCTTCAGGAAATAGGAACGAGGCATACGATCTGAGCTACGAGGCATTCCCCTACCAGTAACATCATGCTATCTTCTCTGCTTTTGACATCACTTGTAATAGCACTTTCTGTTACACCTTCCACTTGTATTCTGAATTAGATGTATGCTCTGAACATGTCATGCATTATCACTATGTTTTCATCGTTGACAGTTGAATGTTATTATATTATTTTAGTAGTTTGTATTTGATTATTACATTGCGTATTTATGTAGTTATGCGTGAAATTTATATGCATGTTTCACATGTTCTTGGCATATGCATTCATTAAATGGCTTGCATCACCCTCGGGTGTCGGCCAGCATGTGACCATCCAGCTGTCCTCAAAACATTAGGATCAGGGCGTGTCAGTACCAAACGAAAGAAGTCACTATCAAACGAAAGTGTTTTTTATTCCCAAATCATGATGGGCCATACTTCTGCTTTTCTACATTTTCTACGATCACGGATAACAGTTTTCTAAAAAAGTTTTTTTTTTTTTTATTTATTTATTTTTTTTAACACATTTGATGTTCCAAATTTTTTATTAAGTTTTTTACTTTTTTTTTTTTTAAAGCACCTCAATCCCAAACCAGCCCATAATATGGTGGTTGGTGGTTAAACTTTTTAGTGATCTTAAGAAGGAGTATAAAAATCGACCGACACACATCATGTGATCAAGAAAAAATTATCTAAAATTTTAGCCACCTAGCATCACCCTTACACGAATCAGTGTTAACCATATATTGAAAATAAAAAGTTTAGTGGAACTCATGGAAATTTTAGAATCCAAGGCCAAAATTTAGAGGAATGAGATTCCCTACGATTTGATGGTAACTGAATTTTGCGTTATTGGGGAAATCAGAATGGAGTTTATTCTCCGAGTAATGCTAGAGAGACCAAATTTCCAAACCAAATTTTGCGAATCAAATGATGTGGATGTTGATGATTGGATTATTATTTGGTTTGTAAAGTAGGTTTAAAATTTTAGTCTCCCTAATATTATTTTTTCTTCTTCGACCCTCGTTTATTTTCTAAATAGTGTACATATAAAAGCCAAGGAGGCGATGACCCGATGCTCAATCAATCGTTCTAAATTGCACGACAGCTTCGGATACAAGACCTAAATCTCGATCGTCCATATTGGTCCGTTATACTAACATATTAGCAATGCATATGATGTCATATGTCACTCTTCGTGCGTATACTTTGCTTGTAAATGTTGGTCGGAAGTCTCACTGTGATTGACAAGGTCAGAAGACTTATGTGAATATCTGCCCCTTTCAGTCTACACATGTGAAGGGTTTGATAAAGTTTTTCATGTTAAGTGGAAAAGAGATTTAGAGATTGTCCTAGGCCTCTTAAATTATCAGAGCTGAACAGAGAGTTATTTTCAAAAGATAGACTTACTAAGTGCACACTTACAAGGCCTATGGAAACAAAAAGGAAAGTTGTAGTACTCAGCGAGACGAAGAGATTGATACCTCGCACGCCGGCCAACTCGCTGTGGTTTGGCCGGAAATTGCCTCGAAAGGGGCGGTGCTCGCCGGAAAACTGGGAAATGTCTCCGAGGTGGTTTCTTCGTGATTTGACGTCCACAACACAACCACGGGTTTAGAAAAGAGCAATAGGTGTGGGCATGGGTGTGTGTGTGTGTGTTTCACGGGGAAGAAGAAGAAAGAAATGGGGGAGTTTTGAACGAAAGGAGAATGTGCAGACAAAACAAAACAAAAGAAAGGAAAAGAAGAAAAAAGAAAAAGAAGAAAGAAGAAAAAGAAGAAAGAAGAAAGGAGGGACACGGCAGGGGGGGACAAAACAGGGGGTGGGCCCCTTGGGCTCACCAATTAAGGTTCAAAAACAATTTTAAAAAGGAAGGTATCCCCCAAACTTAGTGAAAATACAAACATACCCATTTTCTTCCGTAAATCCCGGGACGGGTTGTTACAATACGGCTGGCACAAAGACTCCTAAATCCATCCCGAGCCTTTTCTTCCACTTCTCCTATCCAATCCTCGATCAAACTTGCATTCCCCAGGCACTATGAAATAAGGGTCTTTCCTTCACCTATTGAATGTATCGGTTTGGTTTCGTCCAGAACCAAGGAGGCATTCCAGTGGGCGCGTGAGTGTAGGAAAGCCAACCATTACTTGAGCAAAAAGACTACGACTACAAGCCAAGCCGGAAGCAACTCGCTTCTATTCTCGTTGGGATTGAATATAAATGGGGAATCTATATATCGTAGTAGTTCGCCAACCTCTCTAACTAACATACGATATCATGTTGAGACATAATGATTTATATGTTAGATGGATGAGAAATCGTGATTTTTATGGGGGGTTTGTTATGTAGCCCTGAGTCTAGGAATTTCATGCTTGTCAGGTTCTAATAAATGATTGATTGAGGAATGTTATGCCTTTTGGCTTAAACGGACTGTGATATATGTCAATTGTAGTGAAGGGCAAACTATGAATGGCTTGATCCCTGTTGAGGGTACGTAGGCAGTCTAGCGATGAGGTTAGATGCAGCCATAATGTGTATGAAAAATCACTACGCGATTCAAGGCTTAAGTGTGCTTGGTATATATCCCGGAGGCGGGGTATGTTAGAATTACAGATTTTTGGTGACGTCACTTGTCGATCTTCGACGTTGTCGGGATCAAGGCATGACATAGTATGCTATTGAATAACTGTTTTATTATTACATATATCAACTTGGTCCACTCATGTTTGTTTTGCGTCCCCTCAGGAAATAGGAACAAGGCATACAATCTGAGCTACAAGGCATTCCCCTACCAGTAACATCGTGCTATCTTCTCTGCTTTTGACATCACTCGTAATAACACTTTCTGTTACACCTTCCACTTGTATTCTGAATTAGATGTATGCTCTGAACATGTCATGCATTATCACTATGTTTTCATCGCTGACAGTTGAATGTTATTATATTATTTTAGTAGTTTGTATTTGATTATTACATTGCGTATTTATGTAGTTATGCGTGAAATTTATATGCATGTTTCACATGTTCTTGGCATATGCATTCATTAAATGGCTTGCATCACCCTCGGGTGTCGGCCAACATGTGGCCATCCAGCTGTCCTCAAAACATTAGGATCAGGGCGTGTCAGTACCAAACGAAAGAAGTCATTATCAAACGAAAGTTTATTTATTTATTATTATTTTTTTTAACACATTTGATGTTCCAAAATTTTCATTAAGTTTTTTATTTATTTTTTTTTTAAAGCACCTCAATCCCAAACCAGCCCATAATATGGTGGTTGCTAGTTAAACTTTTTAGTGATCTTAAGAAGGAGTATAAAAATCGACCGACACACATCATGTGATCAAGAAAAAATTATCTAAAATTTTAGCCACCTAGCATCACCCTTACACGAATCAGTGTTAACCATATATTGAAAATAAAAAGTTTAGTGGAACTCACGGAAATTTTAGAATCCAAGGCCAAAATTTAGAGGAATTAGATTCCCTACGATTTGATGGTAACTGAATTTTGCGTTATTGGGGAAAGCAGAATGGAGTTTATTCTCCGAGTAATGCTAGAGAGACCAAATTTCCAAACCAAATTTTGCGAATCAAATGATGTGGATGTTGATGATTGGATTATTATTTGGTTTGCAAAGTTGGTTTAAAATTTTAGTCTTCCTAACATTATTTTTTCTTCTTCGACCCTCGTTTATTTTCTAAATAGTGTATATATAAAAGCCAAGGAGGCGATGACTCGATGCTCAATCAATCGTTCTAAACTGCACGACAGCTTCGGATACAAGACCTAAATCTCGATCGTCCATATTGGTCCGTTATACTAACATATTAGCAATGCATATGATGTCATATGTCACTCTTCGTGCGTATACTTTGCTTGTAAATGTTGGTCGGAAGTCTCACTGTGATTGACAAGGTCAGAAGACTTATGTGAATATTTGCCCCTTTCAATCTACACATGTGAAGGGTTTGATAAAGTTTTTCATGTTAAGTGGAAAAGAGATTTAGAGATTGTCCTAGGCCTCTTAAATTATCAGAGTTGAACAGAGAGTTATTTTCAAAAGATAGACTTACTAAGTGCACACTTACAAGGCCTACGGAAAAAAATATATATATATATATATATATTTGAAAATAGGAACGGCCTTTGCCCTTGCTCTTCATCTTCTCAAACGGATGGACTTGTACAAAGACAATTACTGGTTAAGTGAATAGTAAAGGTAATATCACGGCCTTGCCTTTGCCTTCCCCTCCTAAAACGGATGGAGATGCTCTAAGAGCACCACAATGATTGCTTGGACGCTACAAAGCCATTTTCGATTCAGTTAAGAGGAGAGCTCAGAGTGGGACTGGTTTATAAGCCTCAGAGCATCAGATTGTCTTCTGGCTTATAAACCTCAGAGCATCAGATTGTCTTCTCATGACACAAAGCAAAAATATAGGTACATCTAATATGCAACTAACAAGATCTAATTTGTTTCATACGCCTAAAACCAGGACAAATAGCGTGTAGCTCTAATTTTATTATATTTTACATCATGGCTGAATCCAACTTTTGGTTAGACAGCCTACGTACAAGGTGGCTGGTTTGATACTCGGCGATGGGGTTTGATACTTGGCGACGGCCCTACATACTCGGCGACGGGTTTGACAAACGGGAACGGGATCAAACCTGTCGTAGTTAGGCCCTATGATCAGAGGAAAGTAAAAACATCTCAGCATACAGGCGTATTCAAAGCATGACCAATTGAAGACCAAAGCTGGTCTTTATTCATAACCCATAATTGTTATTGTACGTAACCATTCGACTAAAATAACAACGGAATACATGAGTTCCACAAATACAAAAAGAAACATTCGGAAATCAAAATCTACGCAATTGCTAAAGCAATTTTCCTGGAAAAAAAGTTTATAACGCATTGGCTTTAGGAGACTCTTCTTGACCAGATGTTGGGCACAGTCCAGGCTAGGAAGATGTACCCGGTTCCATGAGTTCGACAGCACTTTCTTCAGCAAAGTTCGGCGTCTGCATCTTCCGATGCAGCAGGTTCCTGAGAAACAATGCATGCTAGCTTATCTGAAGGATGAACATCAACTGATAATGGGTCCCTTAGGAGTAGGGAACGCAGAGATTTTCCTCTGCCCCTGAGATCATGGCTGGAGTCCGGAAATACAAGATGACAGGCACATCAATATTAAGTCGCACCCTTGCCACCATGACAGGCACATCAATGCTAATTACCGCGTCTGATTGATGACCAATCCTAATCTCATCAGGAATCAAACAAAACCAATCCGAGCTAGGCTTGCATTTAGGGCACGTTTAGATTTTTTATTTTTTATTTTGTTATTTTCTATTTTTTTAGTCGATTATGGCACGTTTAGATAAGCGAAATGAAAATAAAAAAATCGGAGTTGGATATGAATTTTTTGATACTCCAAGTCTAATGTTTATCAACTATCAAGGATAAAAAATTTAATAGGTCTTACTAAATTTTAAAATCAACTCTAAAATTTGGAGTATTTATCAAGTGATCCTGAAATAAGTGTCACCAAATCAACAAATCCAGACCATTGAAAATTGATCCAACGACTATAAATAGGGGCCCACTTTAAAAGTTATAATAACTTTAGCTGTTAGATTAAATTTCAATGGTCCAAATCTCCTGATTTGGTGGATTAGGAAGAAGGAATCCGGAGATGATCTCTTTCCGCTGAATAAAAATTTAGTGGAACCATGCAAATTTTAGAATGTAACTCCCAAATTTGGAAGAATCAAATTTCCTATAGTTTCGTGTAATTGAATTTCAAATTACTGGAAATTAGAATGGATTTTCCCTCTCCCTATTGTATCCTCACTTATTTTTAAAATTCCAAGATTATCTTTCACATAGGCATCAAATTTTGTTCTCACAAAAAAAATATAAAATTAAAAAATTAAAAAAAAATTCCTCACAAAGTAATACTAAGTTACAAACATATTGTCAATGCAGCTAATCTATTGTTAATGTTGGATGTGCAACTGTTATATGATGTCATATGTCATTCTTCATATGTATATTTTATTTGTAAATGTTGGTCGAAAGTCTTTGATTCATGCGTTGGTTTAATGCATGGTTGCATCTTCCGCTTGAGTGCATCGATGGCAGGTCTTCTTCCAACTCTTCTCCTTCAACCAAACCTCTAAAACTGAAGAAATTGCATGCCAAAGTTCATAAGCAAAACGAAATCATTTAAAATTGAAACCAATTACAGATGACATTGCTCAACAAAAAAATGGAATGCAAGTTCAGATCCATAATCCATTGTACGTCGTTTATGACTCCCGGAAATTTCTACAATACATGCACGTATGGTATGCATTCACCGTTATGTATGATATTCTCTTTTTTTAATTTTTGGTTGTACATATGACCGTTAGATGATGAATGTATTAAGTACATGTATGCACTATAGCCAGGCGTGAGTATTCCTGCATTGTAACACCCGAAAATTCTAGCACTACAATCTTCAGCAAGCAACTTGAACAATTTAGGAAGTGATCGACCCCGAGTTGTCCATGCACTTGTGGATCCGCTCCTGACCATGCTAAATTGCTAATGTATAAAGGTAAACTAAAAAGGCCCAAAACAGTTTAGTCAGTATCATACATGCCCAGAATGGCAACAGCCCGTCAGTTTGAAGAGCTACTCTTTGGGCCGGAACCCAAATGTCACCTTCCTTGAACCACAAATCACCACTGCGAAAAACTCCGTCCCTCTCCCTCATGCAAAATTATCAGCAATCCAAGGCGTCATTTTTTCCAATGAAGAATTTTAATTTGCATCATGGTCATCGGGAAGGAAATAGTTGAAAAAAAAAAGAAGTAACAGGAGTCGTTCAGATACATGAGCTATGTGTGGATGTGATGATTAAAGAATCTCACATAGGTGAAAGAATAAACTTTACACATGCTTATAAGAGATTGCGGTACTCCTTATATTATCAATTGGTTTTATGGTGGAACCTTGGTGCACGTCAATTTATAAATTCTAACTTTTATCCAAATTCTAAATTTATTTCTCTCATCCAAATATAGTGTCAACTTTCTTGATCGAATACTGAATTTCAATTGAGCGGAGAGAAAGAAAGAGACTACGGGGTTTGCCATTCGGGTTTTGTTGATCCAGTCGTAACTTCAATCTTCATCTCAATTTTACATGTGCATGAGAGAAAATTCCTAAACTTCGTATATTTATTGGTCTTAAAATTTTTTTATTTTATTTTATTATGCAAACATGTCTATTTGTAGTTTTAAAGTTAAATATAAACAAATTTAATAAGAAGCCAACCAATGTCCTTCTAGAAATACCTTTGGACTTGGAATATACAAACATTGCTTTAATACATCACGTTATTTTGTTTCTGCCACTAGCACCACAATCTTATAACATTTTTCTTCACTTTAAAGTGATAAATCATATGTTTGAGTCCCACAAAAGTATACACATCTTTTTCTACTACCTATTAATTTTTATTATTTGATTTTATTTAATTCATTCGATGAAATGATTGAAAATTGAGAGCGATGTTTAAAACGTAATAAATGAGGTTTTAATAACAACACCTTCCTTACAAATGGCGAATTCTTTACCATAAAAACTTTGGCTTTGTTTCTACAAAAGGAAAATGGGATAAATGAAGGTTTCCTTTTGGCTATTAGATATTAACATTCTTTTCATTGGATGTTAATGAATGAGTAACCGTAGTGAAGATTGATCTGGACTAACGGGAGATTAAAAGAATTTTGTCGATAAATGGAAGAGATGTTTAAAGGTTGACTTTGTTGTGAAAATGTTCATAGAGTACGGCGTCGTTTTGGGGATAGTTGGTACGAGTAGCAGGCAGCAAGCAGTATGGGGAGAGATGGGATTAGACCTCAGCATACCTCTTAACTTAGGTACTCTGACACTCACATTCAACGACAGAAATCCTGTAAGATCAATCTCTGTGATATACATACATACATACATACATACATACATATATATATATATATGTGTGTGTGTGTGTGTGTGTGTGTACTATGTAGATATATTCCGTCCCAAGTACAAGTCCCCCTCCATTTGTCGTGCAGTGTTAATGCACGACTCATGAATCGTGATCGTTAGAACTGGATTAGTAAGTTTTGTAGGCTCATTCGTTAATAGACTTTTTTCAGTTTATAGTTTAGTTACGGTTTTGTCAGTATCGCTAATAAGTGGCATTTAGCTAGTAACATGTTATTTATCACTTACCTGCACTAGTGTTGGTAACACTTTATCTGGCTACCTTGGCTTTTTTTTGTCATGTGGGCTACTTGCTATTGCAAGGAAAATCTCTATCTTCGATAGTTTTGAAGTTAAGTCTTGCTGTTACAGTGTATTATGTTTGGAGGGAGCGAAACAATCGTAGATTCAAGAACTCATATCAACCAGCTGCAGTGGTTCTCAACTCAATTAAGTCCACCATTAGACTTCGATTGAGTTCTTTGAAAATCTCTCATTCCGCTGCTAATGACTCTACTTTACGGGAATAGAATATAACTATGAATAGTTAGTGCTTATTTTTGCTGTTTTGATGCTTGCTATCTGTTTTTCTTTTCGCTGCAGCTCTTTGTTGCGTGTTTGTATTTTCAACTACTCTTTGCTGCTTGTATTCTCTTTTTCTCATCAATATATTTTATTTTAAAAATAAAAAAAAATAAAAAAATAAAACACACTTTATCTGGCTACTTCTGTAGCATCGGCAAGCTTTGTAGAACAATATTTACTAATAATTAACCCAAATTATGCTGGTAGGGTTTTGTTACCCACTTTTACTGTGATCCATAAATGTAATTTGAATAGGATTTTTACTTTTGGTTGCGGTAAAATTGGAGATTATATATTATTATCGTGACATCAATAATAATATTTGAAGGTTTTGAAGCGTAAGAGCGTATAGATTTTTTTGTGAATGGTTATAAAATTATAAAATGGTAAATGCATGCAGCTTCATAATTAAGTATTTGCCAACGTTAGCAAGCTTCAGATCATCAGATTGGAAGGCGTCAAAAGCTGATTTGTATAATGTGCCAAACTCACTTCAATATAGAGCTGATAATGCCTAAGGATATCTTTTCAAAAAGACCAAATTAATAATCAATCTTTTTATTCTTATATGCATTTCAACTCGTACTTAGGGATTCTTTTGGATGGATCGACCCATACCATGGTATAGGATTTCTAATCGTGAGAATTTTAACTAAAGATAAAATAGCTAAGAATTGACGGTTAAGAATTTTGGACCATGAAAGAGCCAATCTACTTGAGAATTTTCGATGTATTTTTGCTTCATTATTAATGGTTTCAGCCTCTAGTACGAAGTCGTGTAGCCCAATGAATTGCTATTAAGCTATATGATTCAAACATACATGGGTAAGTCTCAATCTAAATGGTTACTACAATCCCTTTTTTACTAAATTACTGATTCATGCAATAAAGCAACGAAAAATTCTTATAACCAACTTAGAATATATTCTCCTCTTCATACATTTCTCGTAACGTAAAAAAAGATACAAGAATATGAGAATTTATCCCATTCCAAGTTTCTGTAAAAAAACTCCCCCCAAAACTGCATACACTGTTATTTCACATGAGAGAGGACATGCATTAACTAGCATGCATATTCCTTAAATTTGGCTACAGTTACGGGCATAGTGACAACACATGGTGAGGCTATATTGCTGAGGTGCATAGAAATATTCTATGTATCTTTGTAGTAACCAACCTAAGTTTAGCCATACGGGTGACCTAGAATTCTGTTTGTTTGCATCGCATGTTTTGGACTTGTTCTACAGGAGTTGGTGGTTAGTAGGCACCGCCAAAGGTCTCAGTATATACGTAAGTTAGGCAAATTTGGACCAAAAATATTGAAGTTTTGGACTTGCCAATGAAAGTCTAATTACGGGAAGAAAAATGTTACGTAAGATTAAGAAAAACACCCATGAATAATAATGTGAATGACAATTGACTGCGGCACAAGAAATATATATATGGTTGGATTCGGGACACACTTTTGATATATATTTTGATATTTTTGTAGGGTTCACTTCGTAATGTATTTCAACGATCCAAATCATCTATATTTTAGTACATCATTCATATATCATCCTTGCAAACACATAAAAAAAAATAAAAATAAAAAAGATAAATCCAAACTATTAAGACATTCATTTGTAGTGAGAAAATGAATAATTACGAATCTACAAAGAAATACTAATTAAATTTAATCCAACGATCATATGATTTATATTTTGGTGATTTTTTATAGCCATGATCTTTAAGATAAGACATAAAAGACAAACGTTGGATACTTGAAATACATTACGAAGTGAATCCTACAAAATCGTATATCAAATGTGTATCTCTAAATCCTAATTCATTATAGTTGGTGTTATCTACACACTCATTTTTACCTCTCATACACCCCTCTCAAGTTATGGCCGTCATATCAAATGAATTGAAGAATATCAATGGACAAAAATTAACAACAGTATGTAGGAGGTAAAAAGAGGTGTGTAAATAACACTACCCTTCATAGAGTTGATTCGTATATGTGGTCACCTCGAATTAAATTTCAACGATCCAAACCGTCTATTTTGCAAGACTCGATTCATAGGTCTTACTTGCAAAAATTCAATACAATTCGAAATCATTTGCTCATTTAATTTGTCATTTCCTACGTTTTTTAGAACATAGTGTTCGTCAATTTTCTTTGAACTCAATGAAAAGCCTCCAATATTTCTAGTTTGATTAATATTTTGTAAGGATGATCTATAAGGTTTAACTTAAAAAAATAAACAATTTAGATCGTTGAAGTCTAATGTGGTATGAGCCCACAACAAATCTTCATTTTTTTTCAAAAAATATGGAGAAGGTTGTGTGTATCAACCATGTACGTATGTCTCTATTCTTCATTTCAAGTTTGGTAGGCCTACTTTGTATAAAGAGTAAATTGTAGCTATGGTCCCTTAACTTTAACTCAATTAGAGCAATGGTCCCTCAACTAAAAATTCATTATCATTGGTCCCTCAACTCATCAAAACATGTAGCTATGGTCCCTCAACTAAAATTCATTACCATTGGTCCCTCAACTTTAATTCAACTAGAGAAATGGTCTCTTAACTTTAACCCAATTGTAGCAATAGTCCTTCCAACATAACTCATTTTGACAAAATTTTTAACGTAGTTGACGAAAAGGACCATAGTTACACACTTTGATGAGTTGAGAGACCCTAATTGTATAAATGATCATTTCAACATAACTTATTTGACAAAATTTTGACGAAATTGATGAAAATGACTATAACTACACATTTTGATAAGTTGAGAGACCAATGATAATAAATTTTTAATTGAGAAACTATTTCTACAATTTACTCTTTTATAAAGTTTGAAGTCCAAGCGGTCCTTTCGGAGAATCCAATGTAACATGGCTTTTGCCAATAGCAACCGTAGTTAGTTAAGCTATCCAAAAGTCAAAATGGGCACCAATAGCACGCATCCTTCACGAAGTTAAGCTGTCTAATTACCTGACGAATCTCTAAAAGATTCATAATTATTAATTATATGTTTGATCTAATTACCTGACGAAAGATATATACTATTGGTTCATTTGCTCTTCTGTAGGAAGGCTTGACCTAATCATAGCATCTAAATTTATTTATACCATTAGGAATAAGAAAATCCTATAGTTAATCATTGCGTGTTGCATAAAATGCGTTCAGGGCAGTGTTTCATGTGTACTTTTCCTTAATTATATTTTAAAGCCCTAATGATTTTTATGTTTGAGAGTTTGGCTGTCTGCACAACTTTTTGAATGCAGAGAGAGGTGAAGGTCGTTGGCGTAGCTATATGTTATGAGAAATTAATATTAAGGGAACTCTATCAAAATGTAATTTTTTTATTAATTCTTTGTTGTTTTTAATATAATATTTTATAATATTAGTATAAAAGTTAAATTTAAATTGTGAAGTGTCAGAAAATTCATAAACAATCTTACTTTTACAAGAACATCGTTAGCATTATCCTTTCTCTATATGTGACTGTGCGGCCAAGTCACTTGAATGGATATCAAACCAATTATAAACCTAATCGCATGCCACAGTAACAATACTTTTTACAACGGGACTATGCTGAAAATTTTCCCATACTTTTCGGCAAAGACGATGATGATGGCATCATGCAACGTTGAGGATAACAACTCGCATACAATGGACTCAGTCATTTAGCATTGGTTTCACATAACTATGAGACGTTATGTATTTATTCTAATCTGATTCTAGATCATTCTAATTTAGTATAAGTGTTGTCACAGTCATGTAGATTTATCGAAATATCTCTGCTCATCTTGTAGTACTCGTCTGATATTTTGTAAATAGAGATACCCACATTTATCCCAACTGGTTTGGTGTTGCCTAGTGGCTGCACCTGTGTCATGACCTAATGATGGGTATACGAATCAACTAGTTGAAATTGTTGAAGATATCGATTGATGAAACCAAACTAACTACAGTCCTACTATGCTACATTGTGTAGAGTACTAGTCCAGAATCTCTTCACTATCACCCGCCGCAACGGCTTTCTTGTGACTTGTGATATGGTCCGACATAGACATCCACCACCGTCATCACTCCCACCATTGTGCTTTTGGGCACCATGAAAGTCCAAGACAACCCTTCACAAATGATCAAAGTTCTTCGAGGCTTTCATGTGGCTTTGAATTGAATTACACAGATGGCGTGCCAACAAAAATTCAGACTTACAAGGAGAAATAACTTCTTATATGTATCTGAAGTATGCAAAGAGGCGAATCCACTTTGGGACAATGTGAATCAACTAACACCCAAAACTTAGAAATTTTCTATGAAATAACTGAGTACTACATTTTGAAAATATGATATGCCCTTGAAAGTTGGCCTCCAACTATTTGACAAATTGCCTCTGCGTCACCGAGCCGGAAAGTTGCTAGCTTCATGCCTTCTTTGCTATGGGCATCTTTCAATATGCTCACTCAATATATGTTGGCATCTGTCGGCATGCTCGCTTAAAAACCATTAACATCAGTTGACATGCTCGTTTGAAAGTTATTAATATCTATCGACAGTCGTGTAACTTGGAGAATGATCTCAAACTTGCCAAAACTCGATGAAATACCAATTTTCATACTATACCGTCCAAAAAAATTTATTCATTACACGCACTATTCTTATTGCCTAACCACCCCCTTCCCCCCAAATAATATTTTCTAGATCCACCAGGGGAAGCATGTCTAAACCAACTTACAAAAGCAGGCCACTTTTTTGTACTTGTGCATAATATAACGATTACGGTACGAAAACTTGTAATCAATTAAGTATATATAAAGTTTATTTAAACAATCGACACATCTATATCGATCAATTTTAAATCTAATTTTATAGTTGTACATGGATAATATATGAATTTGATGATTAGCCTGAACGACAACTGAGAACTCAGTTGATGATGTTTAGTGGTATCCAACTTTGTCAACAAATTCGGAAGCTGATTCCCAGCTTAGTGTCAATAATGTATCTTTAAACAAAGCTTTAAGTTTGTTTTTAAATAGCTTAATTATGTTTAGAAAACAGAGAATGCATGTGCCAATTATGAAACGATGACGTACCTTACTGAATGGCTCCACACACTAAAATTATATAAAATTATCTCCACAAATTCAAGGTTGGTGAGATACCCTATAATATAAGTATATAAAAGCACTTTCGTGAAATTTTGTGCGATGGGCATAAAAAGAAAATAAGTACGTTAATTAATATTTAGTCCATTCTTCAACAACAAAGTCATATAATTTATAAAATATAGCTTAAATAGTTTTCTCTCCTTCCAAATTTCCTCCTCTCGCCTCCCTCCCCTGCTCTCTCATTTTCTTATTTTTTTTCCCTCTTTATAAAGAAGTCAACACAAAACGTTGACGTAGTTAATTATGATCATTCAAATAAAAAGTTTGAGTAATATTTTGAAACTGAACCTTCCTCATATAAATTGCATATTATTCTATTATCTCTATGGTCAATGATTGCAAATCTTATGATGGTGTAATTTGATTAAAATGGTCATTAATCATTATAGTTTGACATTCTCTAAATAAACATTATTTTTCTTTTATACACGCATAAGTCAGGCTGCTCTATTCAAGTTTATGTTCAAGATTAACAACAATTTGAATAGAGTTTTTTGGCACCTTATCCATACGAGCATATTTCAAAAACATGTTAATCTCACTCATTAATGTGAGAGTTACATTAGTTTGATAGTTATGCCAAAGTTTCTTCGCAACAACAAAAAAGTCTAAAATATTAGTTTGGCTCGTACTCTGCGATCAATGAGTAAACGGTCAAAAATCTAAACGTATATTAAACCATTTGACTCATGTGTCTGGTAAAAGGGTCAAAAGGGTTTAGGTTTGGGTTGGGTTTTACACAACAGTCGGGTTCAATATTTGAAATTTTTCTCAGAAACCAAACACTGCTAAAACCTAAAGCTAACTAAAAATCGCTGTCATTGCTACAGCTTTCCGATCCCGATTCTCGAGAATACCAAGTATAAACCTCCATTTTCTGATCACAATTTTGGGTCTGCGGACCACTTAACTGATAAATGTACAGCACCAAACTCATCTCTTCCCAACACTTTCTGCATCAAATCCTTACACCTCTGTCTCTCAGGTTGCCTGGCGTCAGCCAGCACCTCTCACATCTCACCTCACTTCACCACCACAGTAAATCAGTAACAAAGTTTATGACTTTATTTAGAATAGTGATATTTACCCATTTTATTTTACTCTTCGCACATTTTTATTAAATTTTGTTTAATGTATTTTTTCAACTTGTTCGATTTGACGATTAGAAATTAAAAGAAGTGAGTAGGAGATAAAAAAAAGATGAAGAATAATTTTAGCTTTATTTTATACGCTAAATTGACTAGACCATTATGCTCTTTTATCTGTCAATCTTGAATTCATTTTTTATTATTTAATGTAGGATATTGCTAGAATTTAAGATACCATTTTTATGAAAACAGTTCAAATCTCCGAGCAAGAGTAAAAAGAAAAGAAGAAAGTAAAAAAAAGGACTTAAACAGAAACCGAAAACCTCGTCTGCTTCCCACGAGAGGGATTTTCCATAAACGAAAAGCCCCGACCCCAAGACCCAATTTTTTTGCCCTTTCTTTCATGTCATATCATGCATCTCTTGCAATTGGCAGCTAGTAGAGAGAGAAAGTGAGAGGAGAGAGAGAGTGATGAGAGAGAGAGGGCTTTAACTCCTTCTCACTCTTCTCGGCTCAACTCCACCCCACGACAGCCAGCTCATATTTCGTTCATTCATATTTCATTCAACCCCATTACCAACAAACCCCTCACCCTATCTCTCTCATCTCACCCACACTTTCTCTCTCTATCAAACTCTTTAACGCTTCCAGTTTTTTCCACATTATTTTTATCTTTCTACCTACAAAACGACTACAACTTTCAACGTTTTCCTCCACCAGATCTCTCGGAATAAATCCATGGAGATGCGTGCCTCTTAGAAACCCTTTTAATTACCGCACTCGCCTCTTCGTCCCTCCCTTCTCTCTCTTTCTTTGTGGTTTTCTGGGCTTATTTTTCTCGAGTTTTGCCTCTTGGTCCCAATACAGCCCAGAAAACCCATGTTATTTTCTTTGATTTTCTTCCGTTTTCTCTGACTCTTCCTTCGATTTAACCTTCTGGGATTTCTGGGTTTCGATCAAGACTTCACCTTTTTAGAGACAGAATCGAGAAAATGGCGAATGGGATAGAGAGAGAAAGTGGGTTGGTGCTGTTTAGCGACGATGAGCTGAAAGAGATGAGCGGGGTGAATAGAGGGTCGGACCATATAGAGGTCACGTGCGGCTGCACCAGCCACAGATACGGTGATGCAGTCGGGAGGCTTAGGGTTTTCGTCAATGGTGACCTCGAAATCACCTGCGAGTGCACCCCTGGCTGTCAGGAAGGTCTTTCTCTCTGCCGTTTTGATCTCTCTCACTTTGTTGCTTTTTGGGAAAAAGGGTTTTTATTTTTAATGCATGTTGTTTGCGTTTTGAGCTTCTTTTAGTTCATCGTGGACTAGGTTTTGACGTTGATGGCTGCAGTCTGTCTGTCCCTTTCCGGTCTGCCTAATCTGTTGGGTTTGTATTTGATGACGACGAGCGTTTGCTTTTGCTTTTGCTTTGCAAGCTGTTCACAGTATTTTTGCTGGGTATACAGTTGAGGTGTATGTTGTTTTGTCTCACTGAATGCCTTCTCCTTGCTGGGTATACAGTAGCTATATGTTTGCCTACTCTTCATATGGTGGAGTTCAGATGGTTTCTGGCTTGTTTGTGGAGTAAAAAGCTTTTCTTTAAGTTGGTGTGTTGAGAATGAAACCTACATTGCCAGTTTCGTGGCGATCACAACCTCATAATTAGATTGGTTTTCGAGGTTTTGCTTTCGAATATGTCCTGAGTTCTGTTCTTTCTCTTCTACAGAGTAAGATGTTGTAAAGTTGCATAGCATGGTTTAGTCATTGTAGGGTTTTGCATATCTTTCTTTCGTCTTTCATGTATTTATATGGTTGATGGAATTGCTTTTTCATCCTTGGATTACGAGCATTGATAATCCCATGTGTTATTTCATGAGCAACCAAGCTTATAACTTTTCAAGCTTGGCTGTGTTATTTGACGTCTCTATGCGCATCTGATTTTGTTTCTACAGTGCTATTATCAATAAGCACTGACTATATGGCATGGAGATTTTAAGATTACCTCTTTTCTGACAACCGAGGATCCGAAAGTAGTGTATCTTCTTTCACTGTAGTTGCAGATATTGGGTGTGCCATATCTCATTTTTTCATAATATAGTTCATGAGAGAATTCCACAAGATTGCTTCCTGAATCTGAATTTGGCACACACCCGAAACATTAGAGCATCTCATAACAAGACTCTTATGTCTTTATGTACATTGAATTGCCAGTATCTTTTCTCATATAAAACAACTTAGTCCATCAAGGACAGTTGTTCTGTCTGTAGAGCAAATTGCTGCCTTTAAAGGCATAGTCTTGACCAATAATGGAGACCACCTGCTTACAACCTTTGTGTACTGTCAGCCCTTTTTGTGGTTCTAACAAGTTAGAGGTGAAAACATTAGTATTTATTTATGTAGTTCGTTTGATCCGTTGATAGTGTCCAGAAAAAATGGTAGAAGTTGGTATGCATGCGTTTTAAGTATTGTTTAACTACTTTAATGGTCATGACGAAAGCTCAGATTGAGGTTTCGTGCTTATAACCATCTTATTTATTTTCCCTTTGTATTTCAATCACTAGGAAAACTGACTCCTGCCGCATTTGAGAAACATTCTGGAAGAGAGACGGCTAGAAAATGGAAAAATAATGTTTGGATAATTGATAACGGAAAGAAGGTTCCGCTGTGTAAAACAGTGCTGCTCAAGTACCATAATGAGGCATCAAAAAGTGCTAATGGTTCCCACAGGTCCAACAATGGACGTGTTTGTCACCGCGATGAGTTTGTTTCCTGTACTAGATGCAACAAGGAGCGCAGGTTTCGCCTCCGGACAAAAGAGGAGTGTCGGGTTCACCATGACGCGTTGGCTGATGTGAATTGGAAATGTGCTGATCTGCCGTATGACAAGTATGTTCCTCTCTTACACTGAACAAATACTTCTACTCGGTATTGATCAAGTTGTTTTCTCTCTTATACTAGAGGCCATCAACCATTCATGAACCATGCACTAATTTTAGTTTTATCTCACGGATGTGAAATATAGGAATAACTTATTTGTTCCATCCTTATGCTAATGATTTTATAATTTAGTTTGGTTTTAATATGCCGTTCTATCGACAGTTTTTGGAACAATTGAGTGATTGCTTCTTGTAGCTTCTTTTGTGATCGCCTATTTATGTTTATGTATACAGTTCATCCATCTTCATGGATTTAGTTAGGAATTAGCCGGACGAGCTGCTTAAATATGGATTGCAGCATCGTTTCTGGAAAATTGACTCTAGTTGTTACTTTCTAGGGTAGAGTAGATGATGTTTGTGCGGACAGACACATCTAATAATGGTAGTTTGTTGCCATTCAAGTTATCTTAAGGATAACAAATAGGCATTTAAGAAAACACTAGGAAGCAGATAGGGACTTTTCGGGTGGGGGAGTAAAATGTAAATGTTGATGTTATTCCATTACATTCACCAGTCGGCATTTTAGCTCACGACGGTAGGCTGTGAACTAGTGCGCACACCCAGTATATAAACACTGTTGGTTTGTTGTCGTTAATATGTTTAAAGGTTCAGTAATCATAATGTGAATGGTTGTTTCTGTACTTCAGGATTACTTGTGATGATGAAGATGAACGAGCAAGTCGAAGGGTATACAGAGGCTGCACCCGTTCTCCGACATGCCAAGGCTGTACTTCTTGTGTGTGCTTTGGGTGCGAAATCTGTCGTTTCTCGGATTGCGGCTGCCAGACTTGCACTGACTTCACAAGGAATGCTAAAACTTGAATTTCCAGTCTGCAGTCCTGATATTCTCTTTTGATCATATGGGTTACTTGTGCCCTTATCGCCGCATTGGAAGCACCTCCACCAGCCCCACATTTGGAAACCTTCAAGGGAAGCAAAAAAAGCATTAAAAAGCAACTTCCAATGACTGTTTCCCAACTTCAATGTCTCTTGTTCTCTTGACTGATTAGAACCTTCTAATTTGATAATTTATTCTCATCATTAATATTTTGTTACTTAGTGATATTTCTGTTATATTTTCTTTGAATTATTTAAGATTCCTTGAATTGATGTGTACTTGGATTGATATGCCCCTTTTTAAGGAGAGACCCTTGCATTGTTTGTAAACGTACTCTTACCGTCTAACAAGAGTACAAATTTGGTGAAGCTCACCGTTATGTGTCATCACTAGTTTAATAATGCATTGTCATGTGTAAGTTTTTCTTCACATGGCAATGTGTTATTGAATTGAGACACAGTCTGGTGGTGAACTCGTTCCATTGCTCTCATAAATTTGGGGCTTGAAAGTTTGCTTTCACTTCACAACAAAATGAGTACGATTGAGAGGATTAACTGAAAATTTTTTACGTTTTTACTAAACCAAAATTTGCCAATGTTCAAAATTAACTGCAACCAAGGCGGATGTGGCATTTTAAATGGAGAACATGTTCACCATCTGTTCTTCCATATACTGGACTAGCAAATACAAAAACGATAAAAACCGAATACAAAAAGCCAAGCAATTTTCTTTTCAAAGCCTATTTGTAACTTCAGTGTGCTTGGTGCAGCAGAGCATGCCGTAACTTTCACCTCGAGTGCTGCCTACCTCTTCCCCTTCCAAAATGACGACCCCCACGATGGGAGGGTCTCCTTCCACGATTAGAAGATGCGCCCTGACTAAATTGCTGGCTGTCCAAGTTGCCTGCATTTCCAGCAGGTTGTGGCATATTATGGTTCTGTTCAGCACGTAATCCATTTGACGGCATTCCTTGTTCTGCATTGAACATCGGGTGAGTAGGTTGGCCCTGTAAACCCATCCCGAATGCGTTTTGGTTGAAACCAAGTTGACCCACCAGCCCCTGTGGATACATGGGTCCTGCAAAGGCATTGAATTGTTGGCCTGGAATGGGTTGGCCCTGTAAACCTATCCCAAATGCTTCCTGATTGAAGCCGTGTTGACCCACCATCCCTTGTGAAAATACGGGTCCTGTAAAGACATTCGACTGTTGACCTGGTAGGACAGCACCTGCCTGCTGATAGAACGGCATTCTGTTTGGAATAGACATTTGATATGGATATTGAGGATTATACTGTGGAAGACATGGCAAACTATTATTTAGAAATCCATTAGGGAAGGACGTATTCTGTGGTTGAAACGGCGTTCCATTTGTCCACAGTCCATTTGAAGTTGCGTTGATACCAGCAGGCAGTGTAGGAGCTGGAAATGGTGGAACTAATCCAGTCCCACTAGCCAATCCTTGTGATACTGCAGAAGAAGATGGTGCACCTGGAGAGAAATGAAGATGGTGTTGATTGGGAGGCTGCTGACCTGCATCCGTTGGTGCTTTCTTGGGTGAAGGTTGACCACTATTCCAAGGTCCCGGCTTATTTTTACCCTTCTTTTTGTCGTATTTCTTGTTGCCAGCATTTTGGTCACTCATTCCCCTCTTTGACATTTTTTGCATCCTCCTGTATTCAGCCTCTTTCTCATCATCCGAAAATTCTGCCTCATCAAATATCTCTTCATCATTTGCACCAGATGCATCATAACCCTTTTTGTAAACATCCTTGTTATTCAGCACATGATCTGCAAACTCCGGAACAAAAGAGATCAAAATGCCCGCTTGTATTCCACTAGGGATTTCACTTTCTGAATTGTATCGCACCACATAATAAGGCTGTATCACAGGTCCAAAGATTTCATCTATCAACCCCAATGGAGATCTGCTTTCGGTTATCCACAAAATTGAACCCTCGTTTAGAGGGTTGTGCTTCTCGACCCCTTCTACAATGACTTGGGTACCAAGAACCTGTAAAAATTCAAATTGTCATCAAACTGAAGTAATTGCAGGCATCAATACCACAAATCACAATATGCACCTTCTGGAGTGTCACCTAGATTCTAAATTTTCAATGACACCAGAGATTGATGAAGTTCAAGTTCCGATATAGGCTTACTTGCACAATCAAGATAAAAAAAAATAGGCTTCACATCATTATGAGCTTACCGATAAGACAGCTCCCACAGGTTGCATCTGATGATGTGGTTGCAAGGTCACCTCCACTGGAGGAATTGGGGGAAGCACCTGCAAAATTCAAAACAATCCTGTCAAGCTATTTTGAAGCAGTAATATATACTCCAGAAAGCTAATTTCACTAAAGGTTTTGCAAGCATTGCATGTTTTAAGATATCAAAGAATCAAGAAACTGGCAAACAGAAATATAGAAAGCTAATTCCACCGAGGATTTGCAAGTAATGCACCTTCAGAAAAAGTTGATTTTTTGTCATGCGTTAATAATTCCAGAGTAACCAAACAAGCTACTTAATTCACTGAAGGGTATTCTATATATCAGACCAAAATACCGAAAATCCAGAATACGACTTTCTTGCTTGCTTAAAGATGATCCTAAGTACCCTTTCTTTTCCAAACCAAAGTCGGAAAAGCCTCCACCATAATAGTTGAGGTTGGCTATCTTATTTGCACTAAAACGAAATAAACCTGTACTCCTCACCTAAGCCTATCAGTGAAGACCTAACAAAACCAAATAGGGACTCTATGTCTACCTCTCACCAATTGTTCATAGCAGCTTATCAATTGAAATATGCACAAATCCATTAATTTCTCCAAAGTAAGAGAGAATCGAACAATTCTTTTTTTTAATTTTTACCTCAAGCTCATTCTTGGACCTAATGGGTCCTTTCAGATCTCCAAGATCATCCTCATCGCCGTCTCCCTCATCAAAAGTTTCAGCATCGGTCCAAGCAACCAATTCATCTTCATCTTCATCATCAAAAATTTCATTATCTTTATCGAATGTCGTATCTTCCTTCTCCCCTCCATCAGCATCCCTTATCTCACCTTCTTCCATTTCACCACCCTCGTCCCTCTCCTCCACCTCCACATTCATTTTCTCTTTCCTGTTTTCCTTTTCATCATCATCACTGCTGTCATCATCACTAGAGCTCCCACTCTCAGACAACGACGATGATGACTGCGAATTCTCACTCTCAGACTCCGAGCTTTCACTCTCGGACTCACTATTCCCTGCTCCACTCTTCCCACCATTCCCACTCACCATTTCACTCCCCACCCCATTTTCGCCTTCAAACTTCGACTTTGAAACCTCACTCTCATTCTCATTACTCACCGGTTCCATTTCCACGATATCACGCGTCACTGTTTCACTCTTTACACCATTCCGACCATCAAGAACCGAACTTTCTTCACACCCTCCAAGCAAATTAACCTTTCCCAACTCTTCCGCAATCGAACAACCCGAATTCTCCAACAGTTGACCCTCCAACTTCACCACACAACCAGACCCACAATCAATCGGCTCAGACCCACCACCTGCCGGCTCGAACCCACCTCCAATATACTCTGCTTCAACAGCATCAGCCTTAACCTGCCCTGTTTCGGCCATGTCAGAACTCGGAATATTCTTGAACCAATCCTCTATGGAATCAAAATCCAAGAACGAATCTGCAACCGACAAGTCTCGGGGATCAACGGGGTCGGGCGGGTCCTTTAAATTCTTGGGCTTTGAAGCTCGTTCGAGGCTTTCGAGTGTTAGCTGAGGGATGAGCCCTACCATCTGTGAGCGTACGAAAGAAGGAATTGGGTGGGGAAAATAGACGAGTGAAAATCCATGGGAACTGAAAAGCAGAGCGAATTTATAGATTTTGGGGTTTTGGGTTGGAAACGGTCAGGTGCGCTTAAACCCTAGCTAGGGTTTTGAACATTTTTCAGACGAGAATATAAAGATGGCGGAGTGTTCGGTATATTAGTTATTTAAACAAAAATTAAAATTTTGAAGGAGCTCATACGACAACGTTTCATGGTTTCGTAAAAAGCCAGTCCTAGATTAAAATATGGGTTAAAGAATGAGAGCTCTATCTAAAGACACAAAAACATAACTTATATTTCATAAAATTTCACTAGTTTTGAGTTACTTTATGGAGAGACAAAAGTTTAAATCCGAACAAACCAAATCCAAAAACGAACAAACTAGAATTTTGAAATTTCAATTCATGTTCCTGATAAACTTGTTACTTAACAAAGTCTATCTAGTATAAACGTCAACGAATTTACACCCCTTACTATTAGCCCAATCGTTTTGTGACCATTGTTGCAAGAGCACTTTCAAAATTATATATGTAGAATTAGTTGGTATTCTTTATTAGTAAAATTAGTTTAACTATTTGTAGAATCAATATTTTATACTTTATTAGTATAATCAGTTTGCCCTACAAAAAAGAAGGCCTCCACTGAAGCAATTTTTTTTTTTTTTTTTATTGACAACGGGGCATAAATTCGAAAGAAAATAAAAGATTACTTACATAAGAACATCACAGGGCCACGAGACCTCAATTATATATGCAACTAACAACCAGCAACAAGAAGGAGGGCTTGCTTAAAAAGACTAGACTCAAATTACATGATAACCCAAACGAGCCAAATCTTAGTAAGAAAATTCATTTCACTATAAATATGTCGAATTTCACAAAACTAACTTTAATGCATAAGAGCACGACAACTCAATACTAAACTTCTCAGAGAATGAGATCCAATTTGCATTAAAATCAAGTGCAAATGTAGAATCAATTTTCTTCATATCCATTTGATTCCATCCACAACTTGCATCATCAATTTTCTTCATAAGGCGTCATTTTATCTAAAGCCCCCACCGAAAACCAACTTTTTAGATCAAATTGAAACCATGTAATGTGTCATTAATAGGAAATAAGCACTTTAATTAATATTTAAGTAATATTTCCACCATCCACAAACACGTCATATGATTTACAAAATATAATTTAAAATAAATAGTCTCCCCAGCATTGCTCTTTCCAACTTCATGCTTGTATATTCCATGAAACAATCTTGCATCATTGATTACACCCATTTTCATTTTGCGATGCCTTATTTAAAATGTACCGAATGAATCTATTGTCATGTGATGTTTTTGTCCAATACTACATTATTATGTTCAAGTTTTATCAATATGACAATGCATTATTAAACCATAACGCCTATACCTTTGCAACTGTTTTATGGAGTCTCAAGACACTTACCCACTATCAAAAGTCAAAAGATTAGTATACATTTTCCTTTACTTATATATTTGGAGAAGTTTTTTAGTATGTCAGAAACAAGTCAATTATACCAAGTATCAAAATACAAATGATTGGAAAAAAATTTGTCAAGTATCCAATAACTTATAATATGATAATTAGTGTACTGGGCCGTGTTTACAGCACACCAAAAAAATATCTTGCATGGTATTTATTGCATACAGAAGGAGCCAGATTACGCTGAAAATGAGAGGCCATGTGAGTGAGTAGCACAAGGTTTATGGTTTTATTTTCACCCCCCAACCTAACACCAAACTTTGCCTTCATTTCGTTTGGCCGAATTTGAATGTGTCGACTTCCAAGTTCCAACCGGCCTGCCTTCACCTCTCTCTCTACTTAAATTCCACACCATGAACGCAACCACCCGCAAACCAAATATAAATACAGAGATGCAATAAAACATAAAAAGAAAAAAATTAACCAAATAAAGATTTGCTTATAGGTATCGCATTGGGTTAATTCTCGCAATTATAGTCATTAGGCTGAGTTGAGTCCGACGCATTGCACTAGGCGTAAGTAAACTGTCTCTAAAACAAGAAGTTTAAGCGGCATTTGGCGAGAATTGAAATGAGAAACGTGGATAACACAAAATGAAAGATATGAAAAATAAAATAATTATGGATATCCATCAAAATAATCATTAAATTAAGGAAAAACTAATGAAAATTGCTTGAAAACTTTGAGTTTTAACGAAAATGACAAAATAAAGGGTAAAGTGAATAGTACATGATTGACTTTTTAGTATAAAAATGTGATTTTTCGCTAAAGTGAACAGTACCGGGAGTTTTTCGTTAAAATTCCCTTAAATTAAAGACCTTGCTAGCTAGCTATCCATCATGTGTAAGTTTGATGCAAAGCAACCATAACAAGCAAGAGAGTACGAATTACCCTTTTTGCTAGGAGAAACATGCAAAATAGCCAATAATCTATCGGTAAGATCGAAGAATAGCTCCACAGAAAGTACATATGATTGCTTTCCAAGATTTCCAATAAAACGGGACGTAGCAGAATCTTGTAGCGGTCTTCATGTCCGCCACGCTCGCTCCTCCGCCACACCGCGAGCATATTCCCGCCGCCGGCTTGCTCCCCTGCACTTGCCTCTTCTGATCCACCAGAAAACAAAACACCACCATCCTCTTTCAGTTTCGGTTTTGGTTTCGGTTTTTAACTAACTTCAGAAGAGAGAACAAAAATGTGAGACGTTGGCTTTGGAGCTGAAAAATAAGAAATGAACATTTGCTTATATACGCATCAGACAAGTTATACATCGAGCAAGTTTTATTGGCATTGCGTCGTTTTTGACCGTTGGATGAGTGGGGGATGATGGATCGTTAGGTTTTGGGGGAATAGAGTAGTTCGGCATTTAAGCATTATGGACCATGCAACAAGGCCAGTATATTTTTGCCAGCTGGCTGGGAGTGATGGGAGATGAGATCTTGGCCGTACATGTGGTGGCCTGACGATGATCTGGTGATTAATATGGGGTCAGACGGTGAATATGTAGGTGGCAGTTAGTAGGTCTTTCGGTTGGCCGAGTTAAATGGTCAAATATTTGAAAATCCAACGGCCATCCGTCTTCCAACTTGCAAGTGGGAAAAAATTGGAGTCAACTTCTGTTTGGCTACTGAGAAAATTGGAAAGGAAATTTGACTTTACACATGAGGCGGTTGGAAACATTATTAATGCGTCAAATGATCTATCCTTTCAATTAAATGACTTATTAGGTCAAATGTAGCAACTCACAACTAAAAGATGATGTCCATTTTAATTTTATGGTGTCATCAAATTGCATTTATAACTTTCGTTATAAAATCAATTTAACCAAGTGACAAAGATGGTGATAGAAGAACACATGTTACACTTATGTGGAAAATTGCTATGGCACTAAATTTTCTTGTTATCATTGACGTTTAAGTCGAGTGATGTTTTTTGTTTTTTTTTTTTTTTGCTTTTTATGAGTAGAAGATTTTATGTTCGATTCTGATCAATACCGAGTCTAATACTTAATTATAATTGACTTATTAAGTAGGTACACTAATATATGTATATACATTATCTTATGTTCGACTTCAAAAGATTGGAGATATGCAAATGGAGGAAGCACATTAAGTGTATTTTTAAATTTATTGACATTTTTATTGAAAATTAGTTCTTAAAATATTTTTAACAAAAGTCCCTTCAGCTATTTTAAAAAGGAACCGGATCCCTTTTGGACCCAAAGGAACTGAGATCACTCATTAAATGATCTAAACCATTGAAATTTGATCAAACGGCTACAATTATTATAACTTTTAAAGAACTTCTATTTATAACTGTTAGATCAAATTTTAATGTTCCGGATAATTTGATGGTGAGCTCAATTCCGTAAGGGATCCGGTCCCTTTTGAAAACAATCCCGACATGCTCAATCAATGGGCGAATAGAGTTTCCAAACGGCTATATATTTCAAAAGTTCGTTTTCGCCGGTCGTCCCCATTTTTTCATGAAGCTCGTCTTCAAACGCCATTGCAGCTCTCTCACCTCCTTCAATCTTCAAAATACCAAAACCCCATCATCCAAACAATCCAAAATCCTCCAACTCTGCAAGTTGGGCTTACTCTCCGATGCGATTAGGGTCCTCAACTCCATTGATTCCGGCGAAATCACCCTCAAACCGATCCTTTACGCTTCGCTCTTACAGACTTGCACCAAAGCTGTTTCATTCAACCATGGCCTCCAAGTACATGCCCATGTCGTTAAGTCCGGCCTTGAAACCGATCGGTTCGTTGGGAACAGCTTGCTTGCTCTGTATTTCAAGTTGGTTCCGAATATGTCCGAGACTCGGAGAGTGTTTGATGGTCTTTTTGTTAAGGATGTGATTTCTTGGACGTCGATGATCACCGGGTACGTTCGGGCTGGAAAGCCCGGAAATTCGATTGAAATGTTTTGGGAGATGTTGAAATTTGGGATTGAGCCAAATGCCTTCACTTTGTCTGCTGTGGTTAAAGCTTGTTCGGAGGTTGGGGACTTGAGGCTTGGCCTGTGCTTTCATGGAGTTGTTTTCCGGCGTGGGTTCGATTCGAATGATGTGATTGTTAGTGCTTTGATATACATGTACGGGAGGAATTATAGGTCGGAAGATGCACGCCGGCTGTTTGATGAAATGTCTGAACCAGGTGCTATATGCTGGACATCGGTTATTTCTGCCTTCACGAGAAGCGATTTGTTTGAGGAAGCATTGGGGTTCTTTTATTTGATGCAGAGAAATCATGGGTTGTCGCCGGATGGTTTTACGTTTGGGACGGTATTGACTGCTTGTGGCAACTTGGGGAGGCTGAGGCAAGGTAGAGAAGTGCATGCTAAGGTCATTACATATGGACTTTATGGGAATGTGGTTGTTGAGAGTAGCTTGGTTGACATGTATGGAAAATGTGGGACAGTAGAGAATGCCCAGCGTGTTTTTGATAGGATGTCAAAGAAGAACTCAGTTTCTTGGTCTGCATTACTAGGGGTGTACTGTCAAGCTGGAGACTTTGAATCTGTCGTTAAGCATTTCAGGGAAATGGAAGAGACCGACCTCTACAGTTTTGGAACTGTCCTTCGTGCGTGCGCAGGTTTGGCAGCTGTACAACACGGGAAAGAGGTTCACTGCCAGTATGTGAGAAGTTGTGGTTGGAGAGATGTTATTGTAGAATCAGCTTTAGTTAATCTTTACGCAAAGTGTGGCAACATAGATTTTGCCCGTAGAGTTTTCGTGAAGATGCCAGTTAGGAATTTGATAACATGGAACTCCATGATTTGTGGGTTTGCTCAGAATGGGGGAGGTGAAGAAGCTCTTAAAATATTTGATGAGATGATTAACGAGGGGATTAAGCCGGATTATATCAGCTTCATAGGGGTTCTTTTTGCTTGTAGTCATGCAGGTTTGGTTGACCAAGGACGAAGCAACTTTATTGCGATGACAAAAGAGTACGGGATTAAACCTGGCATTGAACATTATTGTTGTATGGTTGATCTTCTAGGCCGTGCGGGGCTACTGGAAGAAGCTGAGAATTTGATACAGAATGCAGATTGCAGGAATGATTCGTCTCTTTGGGCAGTTCTTCTAGGTGCTAGCACAACCTGTTCGAACCTTGCTACCTCAGAGCGCATAGCGAAGAAAATGATAGAACTAGAACCGGACTACCATCTGAGTTACGTTCTTCTAGCTAATGTGTATAGAACAGTAGGCCGATGGAATGACGCCTCGGAGATTGGGAGGATAATGCAACAGAGAGGGGTTAAAAAGATGCCGGCTAAGAGCTGGATTGAATCCAACGGTAAATTGGGTTCTAATCTCCATGTCGGAGATGTGGAAATTCGTAGTAGAATCAAATTTCCTGTTGTGTAAGGGTATTATCTGAAAGTCAATACATGTTCTTCATTGCATTCCATGAAATTTGAATGGTTCCCATTTTTCCCTACTAAATCGGATAAGAGAATTGCGCTTAGTGTTGGAATATTATTGATATTTAATTTAACAAATGGGAAATACAGTACATGTTCCGTCGAACCTGGTACATTTATACGATACAGTATTAGATGCATGAACAAATGTGTTTCTGTACAGTGTAACACCACATGGAGTTTATCACATCAAAATAATTACAAATCCTCTAGCTCTGAAGTTGCCTCATCAGACTCGTCTTTAGTTTCGGAACCCGTCTGCTGGTCTGAGTAGAAGGCGTATCTCATCTCTTGGCTAACCAATTTGGCAAGGTCATGCCTGTTGGCATCTGTATAGGCATCAAGAACGGCTTTGTACAAGGAATGATTTGGCTGTGTCTCTTCATATTTCAGCTGGCTGTATATTCGCTTCACACCTTCAAGCATACCAGCTTTTCCATAGCAACGTACTAAGTTAATATACGTTACAACGTCTGGTTCCAAGTTTTCATCTTGCATTCTCATGAACATGTTCAGAGCCTTGTCGATCTCCCCAGCAGCCCCATAAGCATGTATTGCAACATTATAGAGAAAAGAATCAAGCTTTACATCAGCTTTTGTGAATTTTTCACAGGATTCGAGCGCCAAAGCATGCATACCCACCATAGAGAAGACAGAGGTGATGATCGCTTGCCTAGAGTAAGGTTTCCCTTCATGGTAGGATGACTCTAACTGCGTTACGGCTTCAACTGAAACACCTTTTTTCAATATCGTGAATAATACTTTAAAAGTCCCGATGTCTGGCAAGAGTTTCCGAGTTACCATCTCATGCAATAATTCGCCACATTCCCGTAGCTGCCCGTTAATGGCAAAACATGACATTACCTTGTTAAATGAACCGCAGTCCCTCACTAGACCTGACAGTTTCATTTCCTCTGCTATATCAATGGCTTCATCAAGCATGCCCACACTCTTGTAAAGATATATCATGGTCGCATATGTTATCTCATTTGCCCAACCCTTAGCTCTCAGTTTTTCAAAAACCAATTCGGCTTCAGTCACCATCCCACGATCTGCATAGAGATCGATCATGCTGTTAGATGCAACAATATCTCGGGCACCCTCTAGATCTTTCAACTTCTCATAGAGTACTTTCGCTCCATCAAGGGAGTCCACCTTACCATATGCCTTTATGAGGGAAGTAAGAATTATTTGATTTGCAGAAATCCCAGATTCTTCCATGTGCCGAAAATACTTTAATGCTTCCTCAACTCTGCCAGTTTCTACAAATCCGTTGATCAAAGAACCATATACAAATTCATTTGGTTTGACCCCTGAATTTACCAAGTCTTGGTACACATCAACTGCATCAGAAAGCTGGCCAAGGCGAGCGCAGCATGCAATTAGAGCAGAGAAGGCTAGAGAGTGTGGCTTAAAACCCATTTCCCGCATTTCTGTTAAAACATCCCTTGCCTGGTCCACTAAATCACCTCCTGAGAACATCTGAATGAGAGAATTATATGTGCAGTTATCGGGCCAAGTCCCATGATTTCTCATGCCCTTGAAGAGAGAAAAAGCTTTATCATAAAGCTTTGCCTTGCCATAAGCTTTGATCATGACGTTATACTCCACAACATCCTTCTTCTGTCTCACCAAGTCTTTCTTCCTATAGAATACCGCCTCAGCTTCAGTCCAAAATCTCTTTTCAGCATATGCATCTATAACTGCTGCACATGTCTTTGATGACTGCTCACCAATCAACTGACATTTCTCGTAAAACAACTTTGCCCGAACAAGCTGTCCTTCGTTAATATACATCTTGATGACACCAGGAACAGAATGCTCATCGACGCGCACACCAGATTTCTCCATATCCTGAATCACAGTCTCCACTTCTCGGACCATGTTTCTCTCACATAACACATGAAGAATAGTCCTGTGAGATACGATGTCTGGGGAAAGACCCACCTCTCTGATCTTCGTATAACAGTTCAGAGCAGCATCAATGTTCCCCACATCAGCATACAGAGATAGAAAAATGTTATAAGTTCTTGTGTCAGGAGAAATTCCCCTTTCTTCCATCTTACCAAGCAAAGTTTCCGCTTCCAACAAATGACCATGACTTCCACAAGTAAAGATCATAGTGTTGAAAGTTATAACATCCATTGGCACCCCAGACTTCATCATTTCTCCAAACACATTAGCAGCATCATCAAGACGCCCTGCCTTCCCGTACAAATCAATCAAAGCATTATATGTAGATGCCTGTCGTGGTTTTCGACCAATGTTCTGTGTATCCAATGAGGTCGTAATCCTTGACGTGGGAATTCTCCCACCTGTCTTGAAAAGTTCGGTGGACAAGAAGTGCTTAAAACTAATAGGCTCTGAGTCAGAACCATTCACAGAGTCACCCATAGAATCCAAATCAAGCTCATCAAGCTCAACCTTTCCAGTGCACCAATCCTTATAAAACTTGTCTGCCCTATCAAACTCTCCTGCATCCTTCAATGTCCGAACAACTGTATTCATAGTAACATCATCCGGAAACATTCCCCTCAGTTTCATGTGCTTAATCCACAAAAGCGCTTCCTTCACAAGGCCTGCTTTCCCATACACATCAACGAGCATTGCATATGTGTTGTTCGTTGGCAGAACACCCCTTTTCGCCATTTCAATCCAACAAAGCCTCAATTCATCCCACTTCTGAGCCCTACCCAGTTTCCGAAGCACCACATTATAATGTATTACATTGGGAACATACTCTTTCTGTGACTTGAACCAGTCAAAAACGCGCAAAACCCTTTCCCAGCTCTTTTGTTCCTTGAGAATCACAGTCTGTTCTTTCGGATTCAAATTTTCACCTAACGAATTAAGGGTCTTTTCAACATCGTTTTCGGACTCTATAGACCGTAAAATCGAAGGCAACATGCCTCCATACCCCTTCTTCTTACCGTTAACAGAAGAAACTTTCGTGGGCAAAACCAACGATTTAGAATGACACTGAAGCTTAAACCCTACCAAAACCCTAGAACCTCTCAAATTCTGCTTCTGAGCTCGTGAATTCCCAATGTTTTCGACATTCGGAGAATTGGGTAAGCTAAATTCTAGAAAAGCCCTAGCTCTGAAAGGATATTGATGGGGGTTTCGAAGCTTACTTGGTGAAAAAGTGCGGCTGTGAATTAAGCCCTGGAAACTTTCTTGGCCTAATTCCATGGGACTGTAACTCTGGCTGTGGAGCATCATTGCCTGCTTTCTACTCGGACTCTTCGGCGGTGGGGGCTCGCCGGTTTTTTCAGCTCAGAGTGTGTTATTAGGGTTTTCCCTGCTGCAGCCCCTGCAAGTTTGTCCTCTCATGTAGGAACCAGATGAGCCTCGGGGCTAAAACCGACCACATATTCTGAAACTTTCATTAGAAATTCACTTGCAAGTTTTTTGAAAAAGCATTTGATACCTGCTTAATCTTAGTGTGCTTTTGTGAGGTATAAACACTTCTGAGTTATATTTTATCCACGGATGTGCTATCCACACAATTTTTCACTTCTCAAACACCTCTTATGAATTTCTGTTCCTTGATCTTCTTCAATTCATCCGATCCAACAGTAAAAAATTAAAAGAGTGTGTGAGAAGTAAAAAATTGTGTGTAAATATCACACCCCTTATCGACTAGAGTCAGAAGCACTTTGATGGTTAGCATTAAATATAAGTACTTATTTCATAATTACTTTTGAAGTATAAAAGTGTATGAAAATTAAATTCAATGAATTTAATAATTACTATTTAACTAAAATCCATCCTTACTTCGAAAAGTGTCACGGACTTTATGTCACATGTTCTCTGACAACAAAATTCACAATTTGATCCCAAGAAAAAAAATCATTTCCTAGTTATACATAAAGCGAAAACGTTCGTCAAATCACTTTCGAAATAGTTTTCACTTGAAAGCGAAAACAGTTACCAAACGCGTTAATGTTTTCAGTTATTTATATATGAATACAGAGACTGAAGTTGAAGCAAATTCAAAACTGTAGAGACAATCGAAGGAAAGCCTATGTGACTAAAAATCATGAACTACCACTCAATGAACAAAAGTAGGAACTCAATGAGCAACATCCATCTGACTGCACGGCCTAACTAGTATCCCCAAATCTTCTGGTTTGTGAAGAAACCATTGACCAAAAAAAAAAAAACAAACAATCCTAACAAGTTTCTACCCCAAATCCATAGGTTTTCGCCACTTCACATTGCCGCCATCATGGTGCTTCGTGCAGCCTCCCGCTTCACCTGTTCTGCCTTTCCGCTGCCTCGGAAATACGTGTATACTTGCTGCAAATGCGACACACGAAGAATTAGTTTCGATGGGGAGGGGGAGGAAATGCAGAGTTAAGGGCAAGAGAACAATGCAAGTTGGTTAATCGTCGTACCTGAATAACCCAGATGCTGAGAAGGGTTTCGCAGACGTACAACCCAAATCCAATCAAGTAGAGTATCTGAAAGGAAGAAACAAAGTCTGAGTCTTCACCAGGTCATCAACTCAAAAGAAAAATTCAAACCACTGACAGAGCAGAATAACAGTTCAAGGTTTTCGGTTGTATTGAAATTCTTATCAGTAACACTGCTAGATTACTTTCTTGCTGAAAAACAAATTTGTCTATCTCGAAGCCTACATGGGATACTGAAAGCCCGAAACTTACCCCAACCGAAACATTGTAACTCAGCAGTTCTATGGCAGGCAAAATACCCCTGTCAACATGATCACACCATAGAAAAAACAGCTTCAGAACAGAAAGAAAACGGTATTCAGGAGGAAATATGATTAATATACATCATTTCATTACGACAAATGGAATACGACTAGAAGAAGCAAATATTGGGAGAACAGTTTAACTAACAAGATCTGCACGAAATCATAATTATAGGAGTAGCCCACACATGGATGCAAATTATACACTAGAGCAATGTGAAGCTGAAAAGTATGATTTTGAATGATGCATCCCTTATTCATTTTGCATATCTGCCTCGTTTCTCCCTAAACGAAAGAATGAATGCAACTGAGCCATTACTAAACCTTGTAGACTGCACAGCTAAGAAAACTTAACTTACGTGATAGATTTCCCTTTTAAAAAGATTGGAGGAGCAATTGCAGCGTAAATACAAAACAAAATATGGAGCTGCAAAAAATCAGGGCACGAAAGTGAGCTAATTTTCACATCTTGAATGCAGAAAATGTAACTGCAGGAAGAACAAAAATAAACTCACCAGATAAGACAAGAAAAACCCAACAAAACTCAGAGCACTATCAGTCCTGTAATAGATGGTACATAATTACAACTATGAGACCTAATATGTTAGGATGAAAAAACAACAGAAAAAAAAAGTATAAGATATAAGGTAGGTTGGACAAATGACAGAGAAGTGCACAATCATCAAATGCATAGGCCTCGAATCTCGTATACAATTTTGGCATAGTGATGTACAACAAGGTCATATCCATGGAATTTTAATTACCTCATAGCACGATAAAGAGGGCGATACCAGACGAAATAGGCTACAGGAACACTTGCTAGGAAGTAGATTATAGCCAGAAGCCAAATTATTACACCTGCAAGAGGATACAAGTTCAGACTAAATTATGAGTTTATTTATAATGGTTAATACGTTTACACTAAGTCACAGATCAAACCTTCTCCCTTGATCCAGGCTACGGTAACTGCCAGAAAATTCCACAGAAGACACACAATCAAACCTGAGAGACGCCATGAACTTTGTCAATTTAAGCAACCACAGAACAATTTGATTTAATAGTTTGAACTTAGAAGATCTTTTGGTACCAAAACAAGGTACGGTGTAAAAAGTTCAACAAGATCGCCTCAACCCAACCAAATAAAGCAAAAGCAATTCTCAGCTCTGAAAATTGTAAGAAGTAAGTTTGAACAAAGCATGCGATCTATATTGCCTCTAGATCCTGTTTTCTGGCAATGATATAACTTTTTTAAGCAGTTTTAATCTCAAACTACTAAAGTATGTACAACAAAAAAAGCGATCAACGAAAACTATGCAATCAAATATCATGTGGAAACTGAGGCACCTGTATGGACGATCACAAAAGAAATTAAATAAAACTTAACCTACCCAAATATGTTGTGAACGCAACATACTGGATCCTCTGTAGATGGATTGGGATTTCGTTTGCAATGTCATGATGGATGATGGGGAAAAATGGAGGCCAGTTCTTCTCCTCTATAACAACTCCAGCTGCCAAACAAAACAAGGGAATCACAAATTTGGACTTTGGGTGTCATAGTTTTTCACAAGAACATATCAGAAAAAGGATGAACCTCGTTGTATGGCATCTTCTTTCCGCTTTAGTTCCTGGAAATGGATAATAACATCATAAACTCCACTTACTAAATAGAAGAGTAACTTGTCTAAAAGCATAAAAATCTCATTCAAATCAATGTTGCAAGGACTGTATAATGGTGTCCAAACAAAAAAACTTGGATCAAATAGTTTGTTCACCGAAACATTCAATCAAAAGTGGTTGATTATTCTTGTTCTCATTGCAACAATTACGTGTAACAGTCTGGGAAATTTGTTTATGGGAAGGCACCTGTTCCCTCTTTTTCAATTCAGCCTCTTTAGCTTTGAGTTCCTTCTCCTTTGCTTGTAAACCCTAAAGCAACAAAAAATGACAAGGAAACAGAAACCATTAATTGCTTGTAAAACAAGTTAATAACAGATGAATAAAAAGCCCTGACAATGTGACTCAGCATCTTGCATGTATTGACCTACCTTTGAATTATCAAGAGGAATATCAATTGTTGCATTGCGATCATAGGGTTCCGGAGGAAGGGGCGAAAGCCTTGGGTTTGCAGGGGCAACACCTCCACCTCCAGGATTCTACAAATTTAACAAAACAAAAAACGTAGTAAAATGGAAAGTTACAAACGAAAGGAACGTTCTTTACAAATTCGATATTCTAAACTACTCTAATCTGGAAGCAATACAAGCTCGGATGCAAGGGGGCGGGAACATCCCCTCCAGTCGGATCAAATTCTCCAATTTCACATCCCAAAAACATTTTATTTCTTTCATTTTCTTCCTTTTCTAATAACGTAAACGGAAGCTACATTGCGGATTTCAAATTCCTGTTGCAATCAAATATCAAAGAGAAACGAAAACAGATTGAAGATATCGCGCAACATTTCAGCAATTCCAATCCCGAAAACTCGTATACGTAAATGTAGGTCTGTAACGGCACTCACCGCAAAGGGATTGACCTCCTCGTCGGCGAAAGGGTTCGGATCGTATCGATTCATGGGGGCGAACCAGGAGATCCACGCTCTGTTGACTGTGCGACAACAATGGGAATCCTAATCGGGAATGCGAGAGTTAGAGGTTTTGGGAATCGGAATCGTCGATCACGGAAAATGAGAGAGAGAGAGAGAGAGGTTATTGCGGTTGATTGGTGAGACAAAAGAGTGTACGTACGGCCTTGGTTCTAGTGGGAGCCGTTTGTTTCCTGGGAAAATTGAAACAGAAAATCAGAGAAAATATTATATAAAACCGTTTGGCGGGGAAGCGCGGTGTGGGGCCTTCTGTTTGATCCGACGTGTCATATTTTAGACATTAAAAAATGGAAAGAAAAAAATCGTAGTTTTCAGTCATTTCCTTATCAGTGAGATTTGGAGGCGTATTTATTTAATTAAGACTGTCACACTCACTAGATTTATTTTCATTTAGTGTATAGATAGAAATTAAATTTAAATGTAAGAGGCGCGTAACATCGTCATGTATTGGATTTGATTACTATTCAAATGGTTCATGTGCGTTCAGTTGCAAATTCAGAATTTGAATCTTATGAGGTCTCAATGTTCAAGGTTTAAGTTTAGATAAGAATATGTCTGTGATGTCGACGCAACCTGTCGAGATATGCCTAAAATGCATTACATCAAATACTTGGTAGGTACAAAAGGAACTTGTACAAAACATTTGGATGGTCCTCGAAGGACCCTCACATGTATATTTTCCAAATTCTTCTAGTCTTGCATTACAGGATTGCATCAAGGGAACGAAAATGGCGGTGATTAAATACAACCACAATCACTAAGCTATCAAATTTGTTCTAACTATTTAACACCTATCAAAATGGTTTCAACCAACCGCTAATTATTATTAACTTTTACTCTCCGACACACGTAAATTGCCTATGTAACGGCTTTATATTTCAGTATACCTCCTCACATGTGGGCAATTTATCAAATACGCGGAAATCGGAATACATGCAGCCCAATTGGTCGTACCAAAACCAGTTTCAACTTCATCTTCACTCAGGCATTCACAAAAAGTTGCTAAAACTACAATCAGATCAGCCTGTGAGTGAAGAACCTAATGACAGAACGAATCAAATTCCTGCCGTTCCTTACGAGTGATTCGGGTATTCGGCATTTCAATCCGTCGAAAATTCGCAGTGCAGATCGGTTAGGAAATGGAATAGAACGCCTGAACCGGTAGCAAATCAAGTTTGTAAGGCATCACAGATATACACAAGCCGAAAATCATTCACTATCAAGAATTTCTAGTGACAAATTGCCAAACAATTGGTTAGCTAATTTTTGCAGGACAGACGACGTTGAACGAGTTAAAATAATAATAGAATGACCACAAAATATCGAACACCAAAATCGGACTGTCGGGCTATTCACATTCCAGAACCTTTGTCTGGTTGATTGCAGTGAGTTTTCTGGAAACGCTTGTGATGCAAACGTTGGTGGTGACAGTTCCGGCCATCATCTGCTGCATGTTTACGCGGATGTCTCTTCTTAGTAGTAGCCGCAACTAGTGCATCCCCATCATTAACAGTGTGGTCATTAGGTCTTTTTTCATGAGAGTGAGTCTTCACTTGATCCACTGCCATTAGGCTCTCGCCGTATCATGTCTAATAGGTCTTGGACAACTCCAGACATTGGTGGCCTGAACTCTGGCTCCGACTGTAGAATACAATCCGTGTTAGGAATATGGTTCGTTTTGAAGTGGAGGTAGTAAAACAACATATATGGTAAATCAAACTTATGCGTATGAGCATTTAAAGCATGTTATATATTTTGACCGAATAGATATACCAGGTAATTTATGTCTACCAACCGATTGATGCCCGTGTTGAAGAATATTATGTCCCAAACTCCATAAAACAAAGTCTTACTTAACTACATAATTTAAGAAGTCAAAAAGGTGTTGCTCACCTGAATGCATTGAGATATAATGTCTGCAAAATGCGATAAAGACTTTGTAGGATATTGTCCATTTAGAGAAGGATCAACCATCCTCGATAGTGCATCAATGTCATGAAGCTGGGTAGTGGCCCATCTAACCAGGAATTGCTCCCCTCGGTTCCTTGTGCTGTAAATTCAAAATTTTCAGATACTAAACAAATTAAGCAGGAGTCGAGAGGAAGGGGGTGAGAATGCAATTAAGAACTTGAATTTGTCATTCTTCTCACCTGTCATGGGACTTCCGGCCAGTTAATAGTTCCAACATTACCACCCCAAAGCTGTAAACATCACTCTGATGAGTATAAATTCCTGACTCAAATTCTGGAGCTCCATAACCATAGGCTGATAGAAGCTGTCCTGACAACTGATAGTAAGAAACAGTTTAGTATTAGTAAGTAGCATTGGCGATGACGGTAAGTAGTATCATCAGTTCAATGGCTCTACAATAGTGTGCCTGAAAAGCCCAAGTGGACAATCAAGAAACTGCAAGTCTTTCAAAAACAAAGTAACAAGGAAGACTGATAGTCCAATAAGCAAGCTTCGAGGTCAGGAAGGGAAAATCAAACCAACGGGAATGACCAAAAGCTACAAAACTATCAGGGAAAAGCAAATGTATATTGGCTAACATTAGAATGCAAAATTACATCCATTTAAGATGCAAAGGAATCGTTTCCATTCTTACACTACTTTTCTTTGTTACTGTTCATTTGCAGGCTATTTATCTATACTTGTATACAATCAAAATGGAGAAAGCACCCATCACAAAAAATTCTCCTACTAATTAAAATCACGAAGAAGAAATAAAATAAATTTCTCCAAAACACTTAAGTCGTCAATGTTGGTTATGAACTTGTGACTCGTGACCCTTTGTAGAAAAAAAGCAACTAAAAAAATTGTAGAACTATGACTCACCTGACTCACAGATCCCAATGATATCAAGGGAGCCAAGCCACAGTCAGAAACGCGCACGGAAAGGTCATCATCAAGGAGAAGGTTGGCAGCCTTGAAATTTCTGTGTACAATAGGTGGCTGACAGACTTCATGTAAATACCTTCTCGAACAAAACAAAAACGGATTAGACTCACTGTATCTCCGATTACCATTTGATCAGGGAAAAAGAAGTGTCATGACTATGTTTGGAAATTGTACTCACTCTAAGGCTCTTGCAGCTTCAAGTGCCATTCTAATACGAGTATTCCACGGGAGTTTCTTCTTGAATTCATCATCTATGTGCAGAGCATCATGCAGTGAACCATTACTGCAATACTCGTAGATAAGAAGCCTTTGACCATGCTCTGCACAGTAACCCATAAGCTCGACAACATTAGCATGCCGGATTCTGTCAATGCTGTTTACCAGGTCAAGAAACTCGTCATCTTTCTGCTGACTAGAAGCTCTTTTGTCCAATTTCTTGACTGCAAGTAGCTGCAAAAGCATCCCAAAAGAATAGTGTCAGTTTCTAAACTATTCTATCCATATAACAGAAACTGCTCGATCACAAGAGATAGAAGCACATGACGCCGGAAGGGAGAAGATTATCTTCATGCATACAAAAGTACCTGAAAAAATGAAATAACTCTCTTCATGCAACTCTGTCCTATGCCTTGATGTTTTTGCAAATGTAGATAAGACTTCATTTAACCTTTAGTCTTTATAAAGTAAAATATCCACATCTTTTCTGCTTAAAGTGAAATTCATAGATATTATGAAGTCTCCCTGAAATCGCTTATCAAGTTTGACAGCTTGATTTTGATCGTCCTGAACTTGCTTATCAAATTTGACATTTGATGTCAATGAAAATGGAAACTCTCTACATGTCAATTTATATATTCTTGGAATGAAGGGAAAAATGGGTTTTGGTTTTCTAAAAACTTATCACATAATGAACATGAAGCACCGAATCCCTATATAAAGAATTGGATGTACCCATGCCACATGGTTATTTCATCGATCCTATGGTTCAGAAAGAACTCTCAGGTTTGAAGTACACATAGCAGATAATAAATAAACTGTAAACAAGAAAGCTGTTGAAAGCAATCAAGCAATGCTGGTGGACCTAGCATAACGAAATTACTAAAATGGTACAAAACAAGCACCAAACATAAATTTCATTCAACGACTCAGCCATTAGGTATATGCAATAAAAGCAAAACCCATCATAAAAACAGACCTTTCCGCTAGGTAGCTGTGCCCTATAGACACTTCCCAGCATGCCTGATCCTAGAAGGTTATCCGGAGAAAAGCTGTTTGTATGTTGCTGAAGGGAAGCAATGGTAAACGGCTTTGCAGAAATTGTACGGTTTGGACTTTTGGTGGCAGGCTTCTGCGTAGGCAGTTCCGTAGGCACAATTGGCTTCACAATGACCTTCGGAACAGGCGGTGGTGGAGGAGGGAGAGGTGGAGGAGGAGGAGCAGGCATCGAATACAAATCAAGTGCACTCAAACTATCCTCTCGCTTTGGTGCTGCAGCCATTTTATGTACCTTTCTATCTTGCTCATCATTTGGCTTTGGAATTGCCCATGTTCTTCTGGTTTCTGATTCATCATCCTCTTTCGGCCTCACAACTGCTTCTTTTGGAACTGTTCACCAAGATTTTAGTGAGTTTCTTAGAATAAGATTAATAAAATTGGACGGCTGAAGAAAGAAATTAAACTGAAGAAAAAAGTGAGAGAAGTTACCCTTCTGTATTTGATTGATCGGTAGAACCACCAAGGACCCATTGTCCCCGGGAGGATTTTCCCTGTCACCAGTATATGCACCTATTTGATGCCGCTTGGAAATTCCGTCAGCCTCTTCTCTTCGTCTACTACGTCTTGGCATAAAAAACAGAATCGCTAGTATAAAAATAATAAACACGAAAGCCCCTCCAATTGATATTCCAACCACCCTTTTCTTAGTTAGAAATTTCTTCGGCCTTCCAGAATTTGATGTATCTTGTGAAGATGGTCCATCAACCGTCCCATTTTTTGAAGGACTTCTGCCAGGTGTTTTCCCAGTAGGTGGTCCCCAAAATGGCAGTGGAGCTGCTGGCGGCCTCAATGTGGATGTGGGTGGAGTCAACGGGGATGTTGGTGGAGCGACTGGAGCAAGAGAAGAATTGAATGGATTCCCATCTTTTCTGCATTACAAATATAAGAATTAGCTATGTGCAGAATCTCTTTCCTTGATAACAATAAAACTTAACGCTTCATTTAACGATAAGTCTACAGTGTGTGAAACCGCACTTGAAATTCGGGATGCTGAGCAACTTTTCAGGTATGGGTCCAGCAAAAAGGTTGTTCTCTATATTCCTGTTCAACAAGGCAGAAAATCATTTACGATGGGAAAGAAACAGCAGACATAATCAGAAGGCAAGATAAAATTATAAACTTCTGAGTACTGTATATGACAAATAACATGAGTTGTTTAGAGGATTACAAGTCACTCAGGGGAAGATCCTGCAAAACGTCGATGGTTCCAGACAGCTGATTGTTCTGCAAATGTCTGCCAATAGAGGAGTTAGCTCAACTCATCGAGATAAAGTATGCTTATTGAAAAACCTCAGACACAAGATACTCACAGAGTGGTCAGGGTTATTAGGCTTCTTAGAGAGGGTGGCAGTTGGCCGCTCAAATTGTTACTGGAAAAATCTCTGCAAACAGTAAATGTGTATATCAGCCGCTAATAGACAACAATAGTAGTCTGGAAAGTATAATTCCCAAAATTTCAGAATAAGAACCTACAAGTTGGTCAACCCTGGAATGCCTTGGAAGGAATCTGGTATTTCTCCGGTTAATTGATTATTATTAAGAGACCTGATTGGCGAAACAGCATAACTTAGAAACAGTCACAGAAAAAACTGGGAGCTGCTATGCTGTACCAAAAGCTAGCAAATTGATGACTTACATTGCTGTGAGCACAGTTAACGAGGCTACAGAAACTGGGATGCTTCCGGTAAATTGGTTACCTGAAAGAAAACTGCCAAAGGTAAAGACTATCAAATCTTTTGCACAAGGATGTGAGCACAACAGGTAGAAATATTTCAGCAGTCTCGGGCTAGTATTTAATTATTTGCAGTACAACATTATAATTCCATAAAGAGGTTGAACATACAAGCTTCGCAGGGTGGCAGGTAAATTGGATGGAATACTTCCTCCGATATGATTGTTGCTTAGATCTCTGCACACAACCACCAATGTCAATAATCCACAAATGTATAAAAAAAACATAAGGTCAGCTACATATTATGATGTGAGGCAAGTATTCTACGATCATTCCCCGACAGTTTGCATTCTATATGTGGCGCGCACATGCACAATTGAAACAATTCACATTGTCAAATGCACTATCATCCTAATAAGCCATGTCGAACACCATCTAGGAATGAGCTTGGCACCCACACTATCATCCAAAGTAAATAACTTCATGTAAAAAAACATGCAGCTAACTTTAAACAGAAAAATCTACTCGCAATCGCCCCCTCTTGCATATCACTCCCATTTTGCCAGTTTTATCTTGAAATTAAGAACAATATAAAGGATTTTAATGCCAGTGAATGAAAAAATAACTTGAAGCAAAAGATATAACAAACCAACAACCTCACACACGTAAACACACATCAAGTTCAACAACCAGAGAGAGAGTGAGCGAGTACAACTTACATAGCCCGTATTGAAGCAAACATTCCCAAGTTTTCACCCAGTTCTCCTCCCAAATTAGTGCCATTAAGAACTCTATAAAATCATTAGAACCATAAGCCACTGACAATTTACATGTTACGATTAAAAATTTCTATCAATAAAAGAAGGCGAGCAAGAGATTAACGTACATTTCCAATATTACAGAATCGTTGCATTGAACACCTTGCCATGCTTCACCACACGGGTCTCCTCCAGCAGAAGTCCACCCGCGAAGCACAGGCGTGCCAAGCGCAGCGTGTAAGTTGTTAATTGCAGCAACTGATCAAACCACAAGTAAAACACATCCAATAAGTGGTTAGATCTCCAATTAACCATAAGAATTAAGAACAACAATCAAGTAAACATGTTTCCACACAAAATTACACTAAACCAACGCATATGAACTCCGAAAAACACCACACCGAAGCCACATTACAGCGAAAAGCCTATCGAATAAGTAGAGAATTACCATCAGTAGAACTAGTTGCTCCAAGAGAAACTTGAGCAAAGTAGATCAAAAGCAACCCCACTGAAACCGCAGCATAGATCTTCAAGTTCTTGTGCTCCAAAACAGATCTCTTCCTTCCCATTGATCCCAAGTTTTGGAATACTTCTCAATTCTCCTTTTCTCTATCCAATCACTTACAAATCATCTTCCAATCTGAAAACTAATCCAAGAACAAAAACCACGTAATTAAAACATAATTATTAATTATACAAAAATAAAACAACCCATGATCTTAATTTCCCAGAAAATGGAAACCCAATTGCCAAAATACAAAAATAAAACAACTTCACAAGAGAATCAAATATACAGAAGCATGTGATTCTCGTAAAAAGAAAACCAATGGGATGAACTTACAGAGAAAGTGGAGAGGTGAAATAATAACTAAGCAAACGCTGAGTGAAATCAATGGAGATTATTGAAATAAATAATGCGGAAGAAATGCAGAGAGCTTTCTGGAAAAGGTAGTGATTTGTTTATCTGGGAATATTTTAGCAGGAAAAGATAAAATAAAAAACCTTAAGAGCTAAGATTCAACGAATTAAGAAGCAATGGAGCTGCGGAAGTGAGGGACGTCAACAGAATTATTGCGTCATAATTTGGATTGGTAATTACCTGAAATTGTTTTTTAAGCCTTGGGAGAAAAGAAAGAGTGGGAGAAAAAGGCAGAGGCAAATGCGGAAAGGCGGAGAGAGAGCAAGAGTGAGGGAGAAGGAGGACGTGCTGTGAAGCTTTGAAACTCTTCTCTCTCTTCCCACTCTCTCTCTCTGTCTTTCTCTCTCTAAACTTCTTCAACTGAGGAACAGTAAGTGTGTGCGTAAGTCATACTTATCTCTTTGTAAGAAAAGTATAAACATCAAGTCCACGCTCTGCGTGGAGCGCGTGTTATAATTTTTTACATCGGAATTTTTTTTCTTCTAAATATAGTAAAATTTTGAATCATTTTTACTTCTGCAACACATGAATTTGGAGACAAATTATATGATTCGAATTCATTTTTCTTCAATATGTAAGGAAGATAAATCTTGTGAGTATATCTAAATTTGTAATTATTATTATGTTCGATTGATGATATATCTAATTAATTTAACATTGTATTTGATTGTTATTAGAGCATTTCCAACAGGATGACTATCATGTCAGTTTTGTAAAGATTGAGCGCATTACTGATATGCTTTATTCAAGAAGTTTTCCTTCTTTGAAATATAATGTACAATGCCTCTAATTATTATGTGATCTCAAAATACTTTCAAGTTAAGTAGAAAATCAATTGAATTTATTAGAGAAAGATATCATCTTACGTATCGTGAAGTCCTTTTTGAATAACTCTTGTTCTAAAGTTTTTATTTACAACAGTTAAATGCGAAATTTGAACCTAATATCTCTTTCAACAAAGTAAAGACTAAATGTCGTTAGACTATATGATCATGCATAAAGTTTTTAAAAGTTGAATTAACTAAAGAAAACATGCTTTAAAAAACGATCTTTTAATTACAGATTTCCATCCTTCTCCATAAAATTAGAAATAAACTGAAAAAAAATAATAAATATTCATTGAGATGTTTGTTTCCTTTGGACTGAAATTAGTTCATTGTTCAACCTGGTGAACAAAACTATTTGTCATGGTAAATGTGTTGCCACGCTTCCCACTCGCGCGTAACGTGGTCAGTAAAGAGAAACCGAGAAAACTAATTTTCAAAAGTTTTCTTACAATAAAACACCGTACAGTCAATAATACCCGCCAGTTTTCTATCGCCTTCACGTGTTTTGTCGAATGATTTCTTAACTTGTTATGGGCTTTTTCGTCCAGCCAATTAAAAGCCCACAAAATGCAACACCACACATTTATGTAGGATACTGTTATTTTTATTTAATAAACGATATTATCATATTACAATCGACTAGTAATAATATGGTTTAAATTTGTTTTTGACGAGAATTGTACTTAAAATTTCTCACTTTTAAACGAAAAGAAATACACTAAACAATAGTACCCAGTGACATAGGATACTATTATTTATACACGTGTTTTTACCTCCCAAATATTTTAGTGATTTCTAACTGTTAATATTCTTCAATTTCTTTGATCCACACAGAAATTGAACGAACTCGTAAAAAGCGAAAATTAGTATGGATATCAATACTCTGTATATAGAAGCCGCTGCAAAACAAAATTACGCAAACGGTCATAAATGTTAGAGTGTGGAATAAAATTGGAGGTGAGGAAAAGCGGCCTTTGGAAAAAGCAGAAATTGGAGAAAAAAAGGACCCATGTCGTAAGAAAAAATGGGTATCTGAAAAGTGAAAAGCGGTTTTTAGCTGTCATTCGTCGCAGAATCTGTCCGGCAATTGCCAATTAAGCCCCACCGACTATTATTCTATACAAGGCAAAAAAGACAAATTTGGTGAAATAATTTAATTAAATAAAGACAAATTAGTAAAATAATCAAAAGAAAAAAAAGCACTCATAAAGTTAAATTACAAGTTGCTAATTACCGAATACACCAACGCTTGCGTCGTTTTGCTGACGTCATCCGATTTGATCATATTTTTGCAGTTGTCTGTTTTGTCCCCTGAAGAAATAGTATATTACAGAGAGCCACAACGCGAATTGCACGTACCACGGCGACAACACCGCTGAAATTGGTGTGTTGCAGGCTTGCAGCTGCCTCTTTTGTCTGCTAACGTGCAACTGTGATGGTTAGTTTACTAGATTATGTGACTAAGAGGTGATTATCTACTAATTGTATTAGTTAATTTTGCCCAATTATTGATCAATTTATCACTTGTCACAATGTACAAACATAATATGATTTCTCTAATCTAACTCATTATTCATAAAACTTACGTAAAAAATGTGTGGATTAATAGTCGTGCATGCGCGCGTGAGCTGATTCTGACCATTCATGCTTGAGAATTAAGATCGTCTCACGCGTTTGTGCAAGATCCTTTTATTGCTCAATTTATGATGATGATAAAGCATCATTTGTCTCGAAATGTAGAGTAAGTTAAAACGCTCCATTTCTTTATATACAATATATAAAAAGTAAAAAAAAAGGGAGCAAAGCTTATTGTCTTCGATATAGTGATTTGGTATAAGATTTTGATACCATTTTGACTTGAGAAAGGGCGAGTGTGACAAAAATACTGTATCGCTATTATTTCTAATGGTCAGAAAGATTGCAAGTTGAAATCTCCTTTTCTTCAAACAAAATAAATTAGGTCATGCGAATAAATTTGGAGGATTCAAATTAAGATGATGTTAATGAATGGGCATATCTGGTAATGGAGTTGGAGGAGAAAGACATAGAAAGCAACATTATAACCGATTTTTAGCTGTTAATAAGGCTATCTAAGTCACACTCATACTAATTATTAAGCTAAGCTAAGTAAATATTAAGTGCTTGTTAATCTCAGCTAAGTAAATATTTGAGCATGTTAATCTAAACTAAGTAAATATCGACTGCATGTTAAACTATGCTAATTAAATATTCCATTGTTGTACAGTTATTTATAGGCCAAATAGCTACAATAAACATATTTTGACTTACATCATATGTTCTTGTCAAATTATCAGAGTGGCAAATCAAATGTCTACTTTCAACAACATCGATATTATCCTTAACTTGTTAATTATCACTTGTACAGTCCAACAAGTGTGAAGTTTTATGACAACAAACCTATGTATTAGTTGGAGGAAGGTTAAGAATTTAAATTATTCTTTTCTTAAAAGAAAAAAAAAGATCAATGTAGAATATTTCAACAGTTATGTCAAGTCGTGTTGTCAATTTATAATCAAAAGGGCGAAGAATGCATATATGTCATGCATTACCTAATCCAAATGCTTCTTTTGACATTTCCAAACCGTTACCGTTACTCTCTGAGAATGTTTATTATTATTTATAGGACCCTTGGTGGTACCCTCCTCAATCCACTGCACCTTTCAATTGAATTGAATAGATGCTACTTGTCAAATTATCAGAGAGGCAAATCAAATGCCTACTTTCAACAATATCGATATTATCCTTAACTTGTTAATTATCACTTGTACAGTCCGACAAGTGTGAAGTTTTATGACAAGTGTGAAGTTTTATGACAAAATTTAGGGGTCCACTTGTTAGAAAAGCATAACTATATATGCATGCAAGTGCGGATTTGCGATGAGAGTTATATTCATCACATTAGAATAGCTAAATTTATATAGACCAAAAGAAAAAAAGTAGCTCAATTCATGAACTCCCCCACCAAACACAACTTCTAATTTTTCACTGTCCAGGAACAGGGTTCAATACACTAAGTGTGATAATACAATTAATTCAAATATCTTTTTCAAGATTCTCACCAATTGTATTATTATTTTTGATGTACTAGACTTTGTTTCCGGCATACAAAAAATCTCTCAGATTGCAGTCATGACATAATCAAGCTACTATAAAGTACAGAATAAATTCTCAATATTGGGACCAATCTACATACTCTGACTAATTGATCCCATCCTCTCCAATCACATGAAATCCCCTCGTTTCCCTTTCTTCCAAACTAAGGAATAAGGGCCTTTATTTGTTTCAACATTTTCAGTACTTCAATAAAGTCTTATTTTTCCTTGTCGACTAGACACTCCATTTTCTTGTACTAGCGATATTGACAGAGCGAAACTAAACTAAACCTCTACAAGTCCCTCATAACAATTCACTGGGTGTAAAAATCTTAAGATGATATGATTTTTATCAAAATTGTGTTACGTAGCTTGAAGAGTTTGCATAATTAACTTTTAAAAGAGTTTAAAAATAATCTTAGAGGCACCAACTCTTATCCCAAATTATATTCTATGTCTCTATTTGGTTGAACCTCGTTGATTTGTTCCTTTTTTTCTTAATCACACTTACACAATGATTCAAACATTTTTTATTTACATTTTGTTTACGATTTTTGGACAATTATTTACATTTTAGTTTTAAAAAAATGATGTTCATGCACTTCTTTTACTTCTGCACCTTCATATCAAATTGATATCAAACTAGCAATCTACAAAACTCGAACTCACAACCTCTCATTAACATTTTAGTCAGGGTTGAAGTGATTGCCAAAAACCCACAATGTTTGATTGTAAATTTCTCAGGCCCAATGACCCAAAACTGATCCAATCCACAATCAAAATCTCAGGCCCGTAATTAAATCAAACGTGGGCCGTGATTTCAGATCCAAAATTGTCTGCGCCAACCAAACCAACCACCAAATCCTCATCACCTTCTTCGTCCCCACCATCGTCGAACCATCTGAATCTCTCTCCGTCTCCGATCGCATTATCGCAAACCCAACGAGAGATGCAGACCCGGTTCACAGCCCTAGCGGCTCGGATCGTAAAATCGACCGCCCGGTCCTTCTCCTCCTCCTCCTCCTCCACCCAAACCCCGCCCTCAACCGCGACATCCTCCTCCCAATTCCCCCAAACTCTGGCGGGCCTGCGGGCCCGCCTCGCCGCCGAGTCTCCGATTCTGACGGACTTCGTGGAAGGCGAAGGCCCGTATTCCGTCGAAGTCGGAACCAAGAAGAACCCTCTCCCGAAGCCGAAATGGATGAAGGAGTCAATCCCCGGCGGCCAAAAGTACACTCAGATCAAGAAAAAGCTCAGGGAATTGAAGCTTCACACGGTGTGCGAGGAGGCCAAGTGCCCCAACCTCGGCGAGTGCTGGTCCGGCGGCGAGACCGGCACTGCTACCGCCACGATTATGATTCTTGGTGATACGTGTACGCGCGGTTGCAGGTAGTTTGTTTGATGAAATGTGCATGTGAGATAATTGCTGTGTCTAATGGATTTTGCATTGATGGGAGTTTTTTGGTTTTGGGTTGAAATTTTCAGGTTTTGCAATGTGAAGACTTCCAGGACTCCGCCACCGCCGGACCCTAATGAACCGACGAATGTGGCGGAGGCGATTGCGTCTTGGGGTTTGGATTATGTGGTGATTACTAGCGTGGACCGGGACGATTTGTCCGATCAAGGGAGCGGACATTTTGCAGAGACCGTGCAAAAGTTGAAGGTGCTCAAACCCAGCATGCTCATTGAGGCTTTGGGTATGATTTTGTTCTTTAATTAATGAATTTGTTTTAGTATAATGTGTGAATTAGGATGATAGAGTCAGCTCGGTATGGAATTCAGATCATTTACGTTGAGTTAACAAAATATTGCCTTTTTATGCTTATATGATTAAGAGGTTGTGAGTATTAAGCTAATAGATGTGAAGTTTGGCAATTATGTGATTAGAGTTCATATGTGCTGTTGATTTTGCATGTTTTCTTGTAGTTCCTGATTTTCGGGGAGACTCAAGCTGCGTAGAGAAAGTTGCAACATCCGGATTGGATGTCCTTGCTCACAATATTGAGACAGTTGAAGAGCTTCAGAGGGCAGTGCGGGATCACCGTGCCAATTTTAAGCAATCTTTAGATGTTTTAATGATGGCCAAAGACCATGCTCCCGCGGGAACACTTACAAAGACTTCAATAATGTTAGGCTGCGGGGAGACACCTGATCAGGTTGTTAGGACGATGGAGAAGGTGAGAGCAGCAGGTGTTGATGTTATGACATTTGGTCAATACATGCGACCTTCGAAGCGCCACATGCCTGTGTCTGAATACATTACTCCTGAGGCCTTTGAGAGATACCGAGCTCTTGGCATGGAAATGGTATTCTTCTATCCCTTTGTTTTTAACTAAGCTGGCTATGGGAATGTCATATTTGGCTAGGGTAGCAGTATTGCCTCCATATTTTGCTTTTCCCTGTTGACTTGATATGTCCTCTACTTTATTAAATCAGCAATCAGTATTGGTAGAGCTTTGTTTGAGAAATCTTTAGTGTTTCGTTTTCTCATTACTAGTATTCACTTCGTATCACTCAGATAGGATACCGAATTTTAGGTTAAGCTGTTTATATTGGGAGTTCAACATGATAAACAAAAGATCTTCTGGCCCGCCTCACCTATATAAATTTGTTCACAAGTATCTCATGGTATGAATTAATACAATACCATCTCACTTTATCAAGCATACTATCATATGATCCTCTTTTATGCATAACAGTTTAATAACTGTATATTTTGTATGGAACAGGGATTTCGATATGTGGCATCTGGTCCCATGGTAAGGTCGTCATACAAAGCTGGCGAATACTACATCAAATCTATGATAGAATCAGACCGGGCTTCATCTTCGCATGTTTCTGCCTCGTGATGAGTGGGTTTGTTTCCTACACATAAAATCTTCATGTCTTCTTACCATGAGGTTTCAGTCTGTATTCTTTTCCCTCCTGCTCATTCTCTGTATTGTACAAGTGCTGATTATAGAGGGCCCTAGCTTACCTGGTCTTGTTACGATATCGGTTCCAATTGTGTTGTCAATTCATTGTAATTATCAGATATCCCTCTGGTGTTGAGGTCTTATATTCTTGTGATTGTTGCTGTTAATCAGCTAATTAATACTTAATAACAAGAATAATTGCCCATTCTTCGATAATAGATCATGTATACGTGCTCCGTTTTTTGTTTCGGATTCTAGTTTTGGCACTAAACACACACGAAATGTCCAACGCGGATTGCTGGAAGCCGCCTTCCGATGATCCATCTTATAAAACTTAATACAATATCATGCTGAAGGAATGGACAGGGTAGTTAATATATTCCTTGCTTATTAAGTCCCACCTGTTTGTTGGTAGCAGTGCTTAGTGCCGGACCGCCGGTCCTACTGTGGTCCTAAATTATGTTTTTTCTGGGGGCTTTCATGCCCAATGTCTTCAATTTGTAGGTCACAAGCTCACAGGCATCTGATCTGGGGTCCATATTGAATATTGATGGTGGCGGCGTATGGGGTATCTTATCTTTCTGCTTTGTTTTCTTAAACTTATGTCCGTACTAAAAGTCTCTCTTCCATTTGAGATTTCATAAAAACTTGGTTAGGCCAACTAATAAGATGTTACTTGTTATGTAAATGTTCAGCGATATTGACATTTATGTGATTAAAGTATCGGCGTTATCAATAATATCATGATATGTTGATAACTGATTATGCTTCAATATGGTTATTGAGTTTAATGATATCTAATATCAAGGTTTTCACCTCTTGTATTCAATAAAATGTAAAATAAACGGGTGAGATTTAAAAGAACAAATTATTTACATCACATTCATGATTCATTTTAAACATTAATATTTTGATACACTCAATATTACGGAATATTGTAGTTGAACAAAAATTTTAAATTTACTCTTTTTTTGGGCAATTCTTTTATGGTTACTCAAGAAACCATATAATAACTGAAAAAAAAAACTTGAAAAAAAAAAAAAAGTCTAACCACTTTTATTATGACTGCTATACTTCTTGCATTGAAAAATTTCTTGTGAGCGTGTTGGGTTACTTTGGAGTAGGATTCTCTCCCCTCCTATTACCATTCCCTTCTCTCATACTTTTCTTTTTGTCTTATTCTCTATATAAAAAATTCAAAACAAGATGTAGACGTAGCGTAGTTGTAACCGTTTAAATAGGAGGAGATGAAATGGAAGAGGGATTAGAAGGGGAGTTAACCCTATTCTAGTTACTTTTGTGTCCAGCATTTGATATTTACGAGTGTAACCTAGTCTATCTGCAGCTCTCTCTCGCTGTCACCCCCAATCCCCTTCAATTTCATTCAGATTTCAGACTCTCTCCAATTTAGGACCGTTAAATTTTCAAATCTTTATTTCCCACCTCCACTTCACTCACTACTAGCGAGTCACTAGTACAAAAGGACTCTCTGAAAGCTGAAAATTTCTGCTTTCAAAAAAATCATAAAATGGGTTGTTGTCTCGGCACCGCCAAGACCCAAAACCCACCGCCACCACACCACCACCCAAATGGCCCCAACAACAGCCACTTCCACGCCAGATCCTCCCTCGCGGAACCCCATCAGACCCGTATCCCAAAACCCCAACTCAGAGCCGCTGCACCGCCGAACTCACGGCCGCCGGTTGTTGAAATCGAAGAAGAGTCGGTGAAAGAGGTTCTCTCCGAAACCCCAATTTTCAAACCCCAAATCCCCAAAATAACCCCAGAGAAAGACACCCATTCGCCTCCGAAGCTCCAACCAGAGCAGCCGCCCAAAGAGCTCGCCGTCGACATCGCCGTCCCCGCCGAGCCTTCCCAGGCTTCGGAGCCTTGTGGAGTCACCCTCAGCGAGAGCTTCTCATATTCGACGGCAACCACCGCCACCACCATAACTGACGCCAGAGACGACGAGGTTACGAGTAAGCAGAAGAGAGATGCGGGTCCCAGAGTGCATGGCGCTTCTTCAACGGCGGCGCGTAGTAAGCGTCCTTACTCCGGCGACCTCGCCGCCCGGAGGGAAAGAGCAGCCAGACCTCTGGCGAGGGCATCGGAGCCTTCGATGGGGAAGAGGAATCGAACTGAAACGAGTTCGTTTCGCGGGAGGGAATCGGGTCAGCTGAGTACCTTGCAGCAGCGCAGTGGTGGCCCCACTGGAGTGAGGCGCGATACGGTGTCGTCCAGGTCGAGGTCACCGGCTACCCGGACGGCCGGTGGAGTGGGTCGAGGGGGCAGGGGAAGAAGCCCGTCGGCGTCTAAGGTGACTGGACCAGCTGGTGGCAGTTCCTCGCAGCTGGGAGTGGGAGGAGTTGAGAAACAAGGCAAAACTAAAAAGGAGGAGGAACCAAACGGCGCCGTCGTGCAGCAAGGGAATGAGGGTAAAACAAGAAAGGAGGAGGAACCAAACGGCGAGGTTTCGCAGCTGGGGAATGAAGGTAAAACTAGAAAGGAGGACGAATCACACGGTGGCGTTGCGCAGCAGGGGAATGAGTCCTCCATCGACAACCCTCTGGTTTCATTAGAGTGCTTCATCTTTGTCTAAAGTTGCTTCTTTACTGGTTGCATTTTGTCAAAACGAAAGTGCTTTTCTTCTTTCTGAAAGTACTGTGGAATTAAGCACTTTCCTAGCAAATGTTGGCAAAACATGTTTTACTTTCTGAAACAATGTAAATTATCTGGAAAATGGTATAAAGATTTGAGTCTTTTATCTAAATGTTGTTCGAGTTGCTCCAGCATCGTACTTTTGTGTGAATTAGTTATGAGCACCCTTCATTTGGAGAGGATCTTGTGTACGACAGCTGCCGCATTCGGCATCTCCCTCAATCGGATGAGACCATGCGCGTGCTCCGACGGACGGACCTTGGTAGCTCGATGCAGGATTAAAGCACGGTTTGTGTTGAGATTTGCAAAATTGTGGTTCTTGGTTGTTTTTTCTCTCTTTCAAATGTTTGAGATTTGCAAAGTTGTGTCGGGACATGTTTGTCCTGGAATCGGTATCTTCTCTTGGAATGGGATGGGATGGGAAAGACAAAGACATCTCAGTACTTTCCTTTTCAAAATTGGTTTTGTTGCAAGCCTTTTGAGGGATACAAGCTTCCGGCATCCCACTGTTTCTAGGAAATTTCCTGTCGTCCCTCGCTTTTTCTTCGTTACGTGTCCATACTAAGTGAAACTTCACATCTTTAGAGTGGTACGTTGCTCCATCGCAGTGGAATGTTCTACTCCAAGCACAACACTACTATTTCAAGCACTACCACTGCAAGCATAAACGTTACCACTTTTCGCACCATGTACCGCACTTAGTGCATTCACACAATGAAGGAAATTCAGTCTTCGTTTTCAGGACTAATGTATCACGAATCCTTGTTTCGGGTTTAATCAATAGAGGATTAGTTTGATATTTAGAAACTAAACACCAAGAAAATCAATTTGAGATGACAGCCAAAGCTTTATACATAAAACGGAATATGTACATATGATTGTTGTTCTGCTGATGAGTCTCGGTTCCTGGCTTGCTCCTACGTTCAACAGACTGATGTGATCGTCAACTAACCCTAATTCGATCATGTCCGAAACTGAAAGGACTAACGAAAACTAGGTTTTTCTTGTCGATATCCCTGTCTTGTTTCAGCTTGAAATTTAGCTCGAGGCAGGATCAAGGCACGGTTTGTGTTTCATGGAGAGGCCAAGCGATGCGCTCCGGTGGACACGGTGCAGGAGCAGGATGTGCAATGAAGGTAGGCATATCTTCCCCAGGCATCATCACAGATACTTCTCTGGCATAAATTCTCATCTGCACAAATTTGATACAAAACATATAAATTGGAGTATGTGTTGGTTTTGGTCCTTTTGGAAGCTACCATGGCAGCAACCCAAGTGAGCAAAATTTATTTTCTATATCACATTGTAGCAAGCAAAATGATAAGGCTAATATTTTCAAGTACCAGATATTCTAGCGGTACTTCACATATTATAATATAAATTCGTGTCTCTCCACTTATTTTATGACACGTGAAGTATCGGACACTTTGAATTTGAAGAAATGTCCAAATTAATCGCTAAGACCAAAGAGGGTTCTGATGAGGAAGATACTTCTCTGGCGTGGTTGGTGGCTTTTAACTTTAAAGATTCAAATGCAGCATGCTGTTGATAATTTAATCAAAATTATTATAAAAATAAGCTTTTTAATCCAAGATTAGAGCATAAATCCTGATATTATAATCATCCCTTCTCGAGCAGGTTAATAAAAAGTAAATAAATAAAATAGCGTAACCTTCTCCACAAATCAAGCCTTCCTCACACACCAAATTCAACTGTTATACATAAACAATATCCAATTTTTTATTTTTATTTTTAAATTTCCTAATAGCTCAATGTCGTGTGAACACTTGGTCGACGGGAAGTGATTAAGATATAACTCACTCAAGATTATATATGTAAAATGTATGGATTAACGAAAAGATTAAGCATGCATGTTGTTTTCGAGATCATAGAAGGCATAAACATTATATTTGGCACATGTCACATGGTAACTTGAAAGTGTGATAAATTAAAATATTTCCTAACATTGGTACTTGTAGCATGTGATTAAGTTTGCCATTCCAATGCTTAGATTTGGGGTAAACGGTAATAATTTAAAAGGAAAAAAAGTACTTGTGCTAACTGATGAATTCCAGTAAATATCTTTTATTTACGTAATTAAGATCTTTGAGTGAGTGTGATCTATATATAGAAATCAGGCAGTCTAAATTTGATTTCTATAACACTACTACTACAGTAATGAGTTCAATAAATTAGTTTCACATTCAAATTTTCCGGCATAGGTAAAAGTGTAATTCTTGTACGAGTTCAATATATTAGTATCACATTACTTTTTTCGGTGTACTGCGGAAGGCTTAAGCTAGTTAACACCCTCTTCTATTGCCTGCAATTTTGAGCATTAAAATGCAAGGGGTGTGAATCATGGCTAAAACTTAGGTGCAACTGGACGCATGTTGTGCCTATTTCTTTTCTTTTTTTCACGTAGAAAGAGACATATAGGTGCAACAAGATGTATTATATCTCTCTTCTCATATGACATGTCATGTCAAAGAGACAAAACCAAAGGAATAAGAAGAGTGGACAAAGCATTACAAACACTAGTGATGAAATATGGATTAAAATATGACAAATTTTCAGTGATTTAAAAATTAATTCATAAGATTTTGGATATTAATCATTAATCAAGTAAAGCATAATTATGCAGATCCTATGAAATCTTACATATAATGCAGCCACTATAGAAACTGAAAACTCCAAATAACACTCTGTCATCTTTGATGTTTAGTTTCTTAAATCATTGTGATCTGTCCTTAAACTAAACCACCAACTCTTCAATTAGCTAAAGTGCCTAAATGTTAGTAGTGCACACAAAGAAACAAACGGAAATGCTAAAAAGAAAACGAAAGTGATTTCCTCGCTCTCTTTTCTATCATGCATTCTTTCATTTCGTTTCTAGCTCTTGAATTTAATTAATTAAAGAAGAATTTACCGGTAAACACAAGAGAATGATTGCAGAAGGAGAAAACGTAAATGTGAAAATCAGTATCCAAAGAAAAACATGAGTTTTCCAATTTTGACACAATCTCATCAAATTTCACACTCTTAGCTATACGTGTACGGTGCACCCCACAGGAAAGTAAACAAAGAGAAAGAAGAGAAAATATTATTTTAAATTACTCTAATATATAGGAAAGAACCGGAAAAATAGCCATATCCAACTGGTCTAACTCACATCTGTCCAGTAATAACAATTGAAGGGAAAGAAAAGCTTACTTTGTGAGAGTGTTGGTGATCAAGCTTGGAATCATTGTAGGTAATCTGTGGCTGAAGATCCAAATGAGTAGTAGTTGTAGTACTGCGAGCTGAAGTGGACAGCTGTGATGATCTGGGTTTGAAAAATCTCTCAAAAATAGCCATCACAAGAAACATTGAGATGAGAATAGCAGTTGCTACAAAACCTAAAGAAACTGCATTCACTGAGTTGTTGAAGCTCCTCCATTTCTCCTCTTCTCTGTCTGTATTTACTGGAGCTAGAGCGATGCCTTGCCACCTATCTTCACTGCCCATTAGATTCAGACCGAAGCCTCGCAGAGAAATCGATGAAAAAAAGAGGGAAACTCGGTTGCGCGTTTCTTCATTTCATAGTGACATGTAAACAAGAAGAGCAGAGAGAAAAATACAGAGAAACAAAGAGATGGTTGGAGGATGAAATGCCTAAGGACTTGTTTATTGTATAGAATTATTATATATCGAACTTGTCTTGGGCCAAAAGTTTTTGATCTTGTATCTTTGTGTATTTTATTAGTTATTCAAACCCAGCAATTCCTTTCGAGTCACGTGATAAACGAAACTTTTTAAACGAGCGTTATTCTATTCTAAATTATGAGGAGGGGAATTCAAATTCGAGTGCGAATACATTTCATAGATACTTAACACATACTGGTACATAATCTGCAACGCCAATTGAAATTTATACCAAGATTAACAACTGATATTAAGTTGATGTAAATAAATTGATAATAAAAAATAAAATTATAAAGCTTTTGATAGATAGTTCAACAACATGTACATAGTTTCAAGCTGCAGCATCAGCACATTAGGCGCCTCAGACATCTCACGAAAACTTGTTACAAAATCTGTTTCTTTTCTTAAAGAGAAACTGCATCGGTCTTGTCCAGTAAGAGAAGGCTCTCTTCATAAGAATCAACAGAGCAATATGGTCCACAAATCTCAAGACTTTCCATTTGTTTGCTGACAAGGTCCAGGGAAACAAGTTCATGCTTTGATATATTGGTCTCGAACCCAAGTTGCCTGCCTCCTTTAAGAAGCATTACTAATACTTCACCGTTCCTTCTAAAACATAATGCCCGAGGAAAAAGTCTTTCGGGACCCTGTGGACCGAGATTAATCAATTTGGTCCATGACTCCTTCACGCCATACTCCTTCATCACCCATATTTCAAGATAAGAATCTTTAGAATCGGCGTTCATCACAAATAGAGTTACAAATTTTTTGTCACCCGAAGCAGACAACAACAATCCCAATATGTAACTCCATATGACACTCGATGGCATCGACATCTTGTAAAATAACTCATTGCCTACGTCAAAAGTCAATATGAAATGATCATCCCTTTCCCTACTTACTGCAGGCCAATGAAGAGCCCCATTGAAAAAAAGGTGTTTTTCTCTTCCATATATTGCACATTGAGGAGCAACCGAACCAAGACTCCGCCACGAGCCAGTGGCTAGTGAATAAACTTCAGCCATGGTTGGACCTTGAAGTTTATTTTTAGGGGTGGCAACTCTAACAACCTTATAGTCAGATGTCATCGCATCATAGCCGAATCCAATAGCAGCATCAAACCCGCCATAATTGGGAATGCTGTTATACATGGGAAAAGTAATACCAGGGTTGGGAAGGGTTACTGAATTCCTAATAAATGGGTTCCATATTATGAAGCTGTTACCATAACATGCCATATCATCTGCAAAGCAAACCAGACCGTTACAAATACCAATAACGCGAAGAATTTCATTCTTCAGTTTTTTCTTGAGAGCACTTGGAAATTCTATCTCGAAGTTCTTGTCAAAATCCTGGTTATCATAATGCACAGAAAAGACCTCTTGTCTTATTTTGGACACAACCGTTCTGTGGCGGTGGGTTCTAACAGAAGTTATAAGATGACCAGAAACACTGTGGACTAGGAAGAGGTGAATGTCATTCCGTTTATGGAAACTGATTTTTCGCCTAAGGTGGGACTGAATGAAGCTTTGATTTATGATCATGGATCTCCATGGCTTGCACACCGAGGTGCATTGGATCAAAGATTTAATGGGTAGTCTAAATAGGATATCATGAGTGATTTCCTGAGGAAGGGAGTCGAACATTGCTTCAAATTTCAGTTTCCTTGCTTGACAAGAATCGGCAGTGAGAGATAGACTTCAGTTCTATGGATCAGTAAATGGTGGTGAAGTAAGACAAAGGCGTGAGTAGAAATACAAAGCTATTACTAAATTACTATAAGAACACTACCAATTAATTACTCATTCACTACAAAGCTAACTAAACACTACAAATGCAATACAAATTTACTAATCATAACGCCATGGAACTCGAAAGTTCTTTCAAAATGACTAGATGTAATGCAACCATGCTGCTAATTACTAGAATAAAGAACGGTGTAATTTGAAAGTTCTTTTAAATTTAGAGCATCGAGTCGTATTCAAGTCCCTGCATTCCTAATTAATTTAGCCAAAGTCCCATGAAACTTTAAAGTTCTTCATCCAAATGTACCATATTTGTGTGTTTGGAGTCATTGGATGAAGTACTTTAAAGTTCGATGGAACTTTGTGTGTTTGGAGTCATTGGATGAAGTACTTTAAAGTTCAATGGAACTTTACCCCACAATGACAGGATTTTAGTGAGGGGGTAAAGTGTATTGTTTAGATTCAAATGAATGGATTGAACTATGGAAATTGGAATCTATATGTGGTCTGTATTAGTCAAATTTCACAGCAAATATATACAAAAAACTGTTTCAAAGATCGAAATGATGACATGATCTCATGCTATATTTACCTTCAGTGAGACATACTTTGGAAACTTCTTTCCAACTTTGATCTTCTTCTTCCGCGGTGCCTTCTCTGTGATTCTTTGAGGTGCATTAGCTAGCACAAAGCATATTTTGTCAACGCAAGAGGTGAGCAACATAAGAACATCCGTCTTTGTATTTTTGTCCTTTTTCTAACCCATCAATTTCTTCCAAATCACCTTCATAAAATACAAAAGAGGATACAATTTCTTTATTTCTTTTCAAAAGTGTCTGACCGGCCGTAGACGGCTTTAGAGAGAACTGTATGAGACCATTAGGTTGAGAAGGGAGAAATGGCCATATGGAGCCTTAGTTTTGTGTGGACTTTCAAGCCAAAATAATTATTGAGATTTGCATAACTCTTCACTTTCCTGATATTTAAAATCGATAGAAGTGGTCCTTAAGTTTGTCCATCATCAATCACTTTGGTCATTCTGTGAAAAATTCTATTTAATAAGGACCAAAATAACAAAAAAAAAAAAACCTCAATTTAATAAACAATAAGCAAAACTAATTTGACAAAAAAAAAAAAGTATTTTTGTAGACAAACTCACGGACCAATTCTATCAATTTTAAATTTCATGGATCAAAGTGAGGAGTTATTCCAATTTGAAGGATGACGTAGTCCGATGAACTAACTCTATAATTTGTAATTTTTTTCTTAGCCAAAACACGTTTTTTAGTCCCAAAAAAGTTTTTATAAAGTTTGCCCTAATTCTTAGCTGAGACAAGTTTTAAATTGTACTGTATTTGGTTCTTGTAGTTTGCAAAAGCATTTCATAGATACTACCACAGATAACGGGTACATAGTTTGAAGCTGCAACACGAGTTGAAATTGTAACGAGATTCTTCCAAAGTTTCAGTTTTTATTAGTTTTCAAAAAGCTCAAGCTTACAACAATAATAGAAGTACTCAAGAAAAACTACCCGAGCTTCAGATAAAATGTTCCATGCCAAAATTAAAAATACACCAGCACACTTCAGGCAGCTCAAACATCTCACAAAAAGTCCTTACAAATTTATTTTTTTAGTGAGAAACCGCATCGGTCTTGTCCAGCAAGAGGTGGCTCTCTTCGAAGGAATCAACAGAGCAATATGGTCCACAAACCTCAAGGTTTTTCAACTGTTTGCTCACAAGGTCTAGGGAAACAAATACACCCTTTGTTATTGCGGTTCCGAAGTTAAGGTACATGCCTCCATCAAGAAGCATTACTAATACTTCACCATTCTTTCTAAAACATAACGCTCGAGGTAAAAGTTTTTCCGGATCTTGTGGACAGAGACTAATCAATTTAGTCCAGGACTCCCTCACGCCATACTCTTTCATCACCCATATATCAAGATATTCTTTAGAAGTGTCATCCATCACGAATAGAGCTATAGATTTTCTGTCTCCTGAAACAGACAACAACAATCCCAATGGGGACCTCCATATGACACTCTTTGGCATCGATATCTTGCGAAATAACTCACTGCACACATCAAATGTCAATATAAAATGATGATCCCTTGTCCTACGTACTGCAGGCCAATGAAGAGCTCCATTAAAGAAAAGGTGTTTTTTTCTTCCATATATTGCACATTGAGGAGCAACGGAACCAAGACTCCTCCACGAGCCAGTGGCCAGTGAATAAACTTCAGCCATGGTTGGACCTCTAAGTTCATTGCTAGGGGTGGCAACTCTAACAACCTTATAGTCAGCTGTCATATCATCAAAACCGAAATCAATAGCCGCAGCAAATCCGCCATAATTGGGAATGCTGTTATACATGGGAAAAGTAATACCAGGGTTGGGAAGGGTTACTGACTTCCTAATAAATGGGTTCCATATTATGAAGCTGTTACCATAACAATGCATATCATCTGCAAAGCATACCAGACCGTTACAAATACCGACAACGTGAAGAATATCATTCTGCTGTTCTTCCTTGAGAGCACTTGGAAATTCTATCTCGGAGTTCTTGTCAAAATCCTGGTTATCATAATGCACAGAAAAGACCTCTTGACTTATATCAGACATAACCGTTGTGTGGCGGTGGGTTCTAACAGAAGTTGTACGATTACCAGAAACACTGTGGACTAGGAGGAGGTGAATGTCATTCCGTTTATTGAAACTGATGGTTCGCCTAAGGTGGTACTGAATGAAACTTTGGTTTATGATCATGGATCTCCATGGCTTGCACACCGAGGTGGATTGGATCAAAGATTTAGTGGGTAGTCTAAATAGGATATCATGAGTGATTTCCTGAGGAAGGGAGTCCAACATTGCTTGAAATTTCAGTTTCTTGCTTGACAAGAATTGGCTATGCGAGATATAGACTTCAGTTCTGTAGATCAGTAAAATGGTGGCGAGGTAAGAGAAACGTGACACGCCCCGATCCCGATATCCCTAAATATCAGGAGAGACACGTGCTGCTTGAGGGTGACAAAGCCATTTGAACATGCAAGCAAATAAAAATATGTGCTCAAACATAAATATACTAATGCAGAATCGTGTTCAGAGTATACAACTAATCAAGAGTAATGTGAAAGATTTATTATGAAAAGGTACGAACCGAGTAATGGGTCCTACACAGAGAAGACTTGAAGATACCTAACCGGAAGTGTCCTGACGCCCGGATCGTGTGCCCCGATTTTAACTCCTGAAGGGGGCGCAAAACCAAAAGAGTGAGTGGATCAAAGTTTATAATAATAGTACTAATAATAAGAAAACCATTTTCTTTCTGAACATACTAACCCCTGTTTTGAAAACACATATTGACACGCCCTGATCCTAATGTTCGAGGGACATCGGGATGGCCATGTGTTGGCCGATACCCGAGGGTGACGCAAGCCATTTAATGAATGCATATGCTAAGAACATGTAAAACATGCATATAAAATTTCGCACATAAATATGCAATGTAAAAATTAAATACATACTACTAAGATAATAAAATAATATTCAACTGCCAACAAGGAAATCATAGTGATGATGCATGACATGTTTAGAGCATACATCTAATTCAGAATACAAGCGGAATGTGCTATTACAATGATGTCAAAGTAGAAAGAATGGCACGATGTCACTGGTAGGGGAATGCCTCGTAAGTCGGATCGTACGCCTCGTTCCTATGTCTTAAGGGGGCACAAAACAAACATGAGTAGTCCAAGTTAATATATATATATATATATATATATATATAATACTAAAACAGTTATCAACATACTAACCCCCAAAGTTTTATGAAAACTCAATAACATAATATGTAATAAGTTTCTGAAACCCTAGCATGCCATAAAACCTTCATAAAACATATCTCATATGTAGTGTGCTTACTAGTGGTATCCTAGTCACCCGTGGTGTTCAATAATTATATCTTTCGGCCTGCAACCAACAACTATGTCTTTCGGCCCGAAGCCAGAGATTATTTCTCCTGGCTTGAAGCCAACAACTATATCTCTCGCTTGTAGGCAGAACAATGACCACTAAATATGCACCATATCATTGAACATAGTCTTTCCAAACATGGATGCTTATATCTCAAAACATCTTCATAGCATATAGTCATCCATCATATATACTACAAAGAAGTGTGTAAAAGCATGTTCATAAATAGTAGGGTAAATATCAGTTTACTACCCTCAAGTTTCGTGGTTTTCAACATTTAGTACATAAAGTTTTTTTCGTCTCAGAGTCATACCTAAAGTGTTAATTTTGGGACAGTCTCATACATCTGTTAGTCTGGCTGTTGAGCCTCTCATTAATTGATGACGTGGTGCCCATGTGAACAATGACTGGGCGCCATGTGTCATTAAAAAAATTTTAAAAATTTTAAAAACTTAATTAAATAAAAGTATTAAAAAAAAAAAAAACCCAGAACCCTTCGTCTTCCCCACCCAACACCCCTCTATCCCCTCCACCACAGCTCCTAGGGAAAACCCTAATCTGCATGCAAAGATGGTCAATGTGAACAAGTTAGTGTATTTCCAAGCGATCACAGACCTCGAAGACTCCGATTTGTGCGTGGAGATCCTCAACGCCCATGGCTGGGACCTTGAGCTTGCGATCTCCTCCTTCACTCTAAAAAGCATTTCAAAACTCAAAAACTTTTTCCCTCCTTTTTTCTCTGCCAAAAATGGAGCCTTCATGTCACGCCCTGATTTCGACATACGTCGAGGATCGACATGTGACGTCACCAAATACCCGTCTCTAACATACCCCGCCTCCGGAAAAAGGCAAAACATAACTTAAGATCCAACTGCGCAATAATTCTTTGTAGACTTTATGGCTGCATTTAATATTCTCGTTAGACTGCCTACGTACCCTAAATAAGGATCAAGCCATTCGTAGCTCATTACTTCACTACACTTGAACTGTGATATCCCATCCCCAAAATTATTATTTTATTTTATTCTTGACGTATTTCGAAGATTTGATTGGAACTAGTTCTTTATTTCTCCAAATTTAAGAAAACGAAGTGAGGGGTACTTTAGTCATTTCGAATTTTCTCGACCTTTTAGGTCAACTCTTGAATTGGTTAGGTAGAGTTCGATTCCATGAGCGGGTAGGCGTAAACAGATCTTATTTCCGAGTCCGAACGGAGAAGTTAGAGTCGTTTGAAGTTGGTGGCATTTTGGTAATATTACCAAAATGCTATAAATTGGGGGGAAACCTCCAGAAATGGGAGGGTTTTTCAGAAAATGGAAATGGGGTGCTGCCTAACCTGTTTTAGGGGGTAATTGACCCATAAAACCACCAAACTTGACCCGCTTGTATCTTTTTCGTCCGAGCTCCGTTTTGGATGATCTTGGTGTCCATGGAAAGCTCTTGACAAGCCCTACATTTCTGTGATTTTAGATTTCCCCATTTCTTTTCCATCTTTGCAGCTCGAGGTCGCAAAGTCCACGACTTTTCCGGCGGTTTTATCATTTTTCCGGCGATTCCGGCAACGATTTCCTTCGAGTGAGGTATGAAACTTCATCTACTCTTCATAATATTCAAGTAGGTATGCTTAGTTTGTGCTTTCGTATTCATTTGAGAGTTGGGTGTTTAGAACACCTAGAAATCCGGTTTTCTCCGGTGAAATTGGACGGTTTCCGGTTAGAATTTATCGTCGGCCTAGTTGTGAAAAGTGTTTCCCTTGTTGAGCTCTAGCTACCACGTAAATTTGAGCTCATCTAGTTAATGTTGAAATTCGGGGTTTGTAAACCCTCCACCTTGACTCCCACCGCGTGTGGAGGTGCGTGGGATCGTTCACGAGTGTTGTCTAGGTTTCAAATACCTTCTAGTGATCATGTGAACCTATGTCTAGCTTGGTTGCCAAAGATTCAATTGTTGGGTGTGGTGATCAATTTGGACCGCCACTTGTTTATGTGATTGACGACAATTCGACCATTGGATCATAATGAAACTTTAGTATGTTATCCTCGAAGCATAATGTGGACTTTGGGAAGTTATGGATCATAAATCTGATTTGCGGATTGTTGTGGACCCCATCGTTGATCGAGAGTTGAATTGTGGTCAACATGTCTCGGAACGTTCTAAATAATAAAATTAGTACTAGGGGAGACTTAAGTGAAGTCTAATGGGCCTACATTGGTTAGAGAGTGACTTGAACATATGTGGTATGGTTATTATCTTGATTTCTTATATTGATATCATCTGTGAATTTTACTTGGTCTTATAATGTGATTCTATTGAAATGTGATTATATATATATATATATATATATATATATATATTTATATATATATTTAGCCATAGACCTATGTTTATCAAACATGATTTGGCTTGTGTACTGATGATGATCATGATATGTGAATTGACGTGCATATTCGAAAGGTGTTTGATTTACATAGATGGTATGTTATGATGAAATGTGAGTGACTTTAAGATATGTGAATATGAAATGGTTTTATAATCATTTTTCCTATAAATTGTTAATTTTCATATTTAGCCAATGATATAGTTATATGAAGTGGGATTTGACGTGCATATTGGAAATATGGTTTATTTTGTATGATTGACTTGATATGATGTGGTGAGGGCTAGTGGTGGACCGTTAACCCATTGTCATGGGGTTTGTTGTTTTGAAACATGTGTCAATGCTCGTTTCATTATTTCATATCTTGTTTCGTTGAGCCTTTATAACTGGAGTAACTTGAGTCATGTCTTGTTTCATTGGTTGGTGGTTATGTAATGTACTCCGCGATTCCGTTGAGTGATGGTTCGGAATCGTATCCTGGTTTGGATTCCGTTGAGTGATGGTCCAGAATCCTTCCTACTCCACTTTGCGATTCCGTTGAGTGATGGTCAGGAATCGTATCTTGGTTTAGGTTCCGTTGAGTGATGGTCCGGAATCCCTCTTACTTCGCGATCCCGTTAAGTGATGGTCCGGGATTGTATCCACATTAGTTCATTGAGTTTAGTTTGAGATGGTTGCAAAGGTGTAGGCTTTGGATGAACAGTGTCGCCCAAATTCTATTTTCATTGTGTGTATGTGAATATGGGTGTGAGATGTTATGGTTGTTTGGAATGAACTTTTGGATGTCTGGGTAACTCCCTCGGAGTTTTCAAAAGTAGGGTATTGAGTTCTTATGAAAGATTTATATTCAAGGTTTATAAATTATGATTGATGGCTAGTTTTATTATTGTATTACATGCTTATTTTATTGTCCCTCACCCGAGCCTCTCAGCTTATCTGAGTGCCTGAATTGCCAGTGCACCAATTCCATAATATTGGCATTGACTTTACATATGACAGGTCTGGGTAGATTATGAGAAACCGCTTGATATTTTGGTTCCGTTGAGTAGTCCGGAACCCAATGTTGTTGGATTCTGTTGAGTGGTCCGGAATCCTTGCTCTTGTTCATTCCGTAAGGTGATTTAGAATCCTAAATTCGAGTAGATGGGAATTACCCACAATAGATATTGAAAAAAAAAATTAGAATTACCATGTTATTATTCTTAACCCAAATTGGGAATTATGTAGAGTTCTTTAATTAAATTCGTGAAATGATATGTTATCTCACTGATTGATTAACGTAATTAAATGTTAATATTGTACTTCGTGATTCTTGATATGTTACAAGCTATGTATTGAAATATAATGTTGGAAGTATAGTGATTAGTATGATGAAGTGAAATGTGATTTGACTTGTGTATTGGAAATGGTTGTGACATGTGTTTGAAACGCATATTGAATTGCTTGGGAGATGTGAGGTCTAGTAATTGGTCGATAACCCATTGTGATGTGGATTTGTTGCTCGATATTGTTTCGTTTCGTTGGGTTTTTGGGAATTGAGTAACTTGAATCATGTCTTGTTCCTTCGAGCCGTTGTTATGTTCTTGGACTTCCGTTCAATTCGGTTGGGTGGATTGGAACTGAGTTCTGTTTGGATTCCGTTGAGTGATGGTCTGGAATCCCCTTTGGAGCCTTGGTCCGTTGGGTGGTCCAAAATCCCCTTTTCCAAAGATGTAGTCTTCAACTGAATTGTGTTGCTCTAGCCTTGCGTTTCGACTTGTTGTATGTGTTATTGATTGATGTGATTATGGAATGACATTGGATAGGAGTGGAGTTATCATGAGTATTTTAGTTGATTAATATTTCTAGAGAATAGTATGTTCTTTGTTAATTCTTAAATATGTTACATGCTATGAAACGCGAATTTATGTGGGAAACGTGATGATTTATGTGATGGATGAAGTGGAAATGTTAATCGTCATGTGGGATTGCTATGTTGGATATCATTGTTATTGTTATGATTAGACTTGTTGATAAATGTGGCTCGAGAATGGTATTGTACATCGTTGGTTCTTTGAAATGATATATGTTGTGAATTGCAGTATCATGTTGTGACATAATGGCCTATATATTGATGGAGGGGAAATCATGATTTTCAGATGGGTTGTTATGTAACCCTGAGTCTAGTATTTTCATGCTTGTCAAGTTCTATTGATTGATTGAGAAATGTTATACCTTTCGACTTTATCGGACTGTGTTATAAGTCAATTATTGTGCATGACGAACTACGAATGGCTTGATCCCTGTTTAGGGTACGTAGGCAGTCTAACGGGGAGGTTAGATGCAGCCATAAAGCATACGAAAAATAACTATGTGATTCGATTATTGAGTTGTGCTTGCCCGTATCTCGGAGGTGAGATATGATAGATACGGATTTTTGGTGACGTCACGTGTCAATTCTGGACGTATGTCGGGATTGGGGCGTGACATGAACATTCATCACATAAGTCGTTATCTCCCAATAAAATACCACAATGCATATCATGCAATATTTCAAAGAACAAACGACGAAGCACAATCATATTCTCTCGCCATATTTATCAACAAGTCTAATCATAACAATAACAATGATATCCAACACAAGAATCCTGCATGACGAATAACATTTCCACTTCATCCATCACATAAATCATCACGTCTCCCACATAAAATCATAATTCATAACGTGTAACATATTAAAGAATTAACAATGCACAATATTATTCTCTAGAAACATTAATCAACTAAAATAATCATAATAACAACACTCATATCCAACGTCATTCCACAATCCCGTCAATTAATCAATTTGTGAATCAAAGATGCACAATCTTAGCATTTGATTACGTTAATCAAACAATGCGATAACAAAACATTTCACGAATTTAACCAAGGAACTCTATATAATTCCCCACTTGGATTATGAGTAATAAACATGGTAATTCTAATTTATATTCACAATATCTATTGTGGGTAATTCCCATCCACTCGAATTTAGGAGTCTAAGATAACCTTACGGAAATGAACAAGAGCAAGGATTCCGAACCACTCAACGAAATCCAACAACATCGGGTTCCAGACCACTCAACGGAACTAAAATATCAAGCAGTTTCTCGTAATCTACCTAGACATGTCACATGTAAAATCAATGCCTACATTATAAGAATGGTACACTGGCAAATCAGACACTCACATAAGCTGCGAGGCTTAGATGAGTGACAATAATACAAGTACGTGATATTCAATAAAAACAAACCAACAATCACAATCTATAAATATCAAGTATAGAATTATACTTTATGGAATCATAATCAAGTCGCTGAAAACTCCATAGAAGTCACTCAGACATCCAACGGTTTTTCCAATTCAAACCACAAGATTCCCAAAAAAACCATCGTTCATATATACATTAAAAATTAGGGCTAGAGGAACGTAATTTGTCCGAAAACTACATCTTTGGAAAAAGGGGATTTCGAACCACCCAACGAAACCAAGACACTAAAGGGGATTCCAGACCATCACTTAACGAAATCTAAACCAGGATACAATTTCGGACCATCACTCAACGAAATTGCGGAGTAGAAGGGATTCCAGACCATCACTCAATGGAATCCAAACCAGGATATGATTCCAGACCATCACTCAATGAAATCGAGGAGTGGAGTAGGAAGGATTTTGGACCATCACTCAATGGAATCGCGGAGTGGAATAGGAAGGATTCCGGACCATCACTCAACGGAATCGTGGAGCACAATGCATAACAACCAATCAATGAAACAACACATGAATCAAGTTACTCAAGTTATAAAGGCTCAACGAGACAAGAAATAAAATAATGAAACGTGGGGTGAAACACGTTTCGAAGCAACAAACCCCATGACAATGGGTTAACGGTCCACCACTAGCCCTCACCTTTCATCAAATCAAGCCAATCATACAAAACAAACCATATTTCCAATATGCGTGTCAAATCCCACTTCATAAAATTACATCGAGCCAAATATAAAAATTAACAATTTATAGGAAACATAATTATAAAACCATTTCATATTCACATATATTAAAGTCACTCACATTTAATCATATTATACCATCTATGCAAATCAACTACCTTTCAAATATGCACGTCAAATCACATATCACGATCATCATATATATATATATATATATATATATATATATATATATATAATATCACATTTCAATAGAAATCACATTATAAAACCAAGGCATATTCACAGATGATACCAATATAAGAATTCAAGGTAATAACCATATCACATATGTTAAAGTCACTCACCGAGATAAGCCGTAAAGCATCACAGGGCTTCCATTAATACTAATCTTAACTTAATATAATGTTCTATAATGCAAACGGTCGGATTATCGTCAATCACCCAAACAAGTGGCGGTCCAATTTGATCACCACACCAAACAATGTAATTTTGGGAAACCGAGCTAGACATAGGTTCACAGGGTCACTAGAAGGTATTTGGTACCTAGACAACACTCGTGGACGGTCCCACGCACCGCCACACGCGGTAGTAGTCAAGGTGGAGGGTTTAGAAACCCTGAATTTTCAACATTAACTAAATGAGCTCAAATTTACGTGGTAGCTAGAGCTCAACAAAGGAAACACTTTTCACAACTAGGCTGACGATAAATTATAACCGGAAACCGTCCAAATTCACCAAAGAAAGCCGGATTTCTAGGGTTCTAAACACCTCACTCTAAAATGAATACAAAAGCACAAAATAAGCATACCAACTTGAAGATTATGAAGAGTAGATGAAGTTTCATACCTCACTCGGAGGAAATGGTTGTCGGAATCACTCGAAAAATGATAAAACTGCTGAAAAAGTCATGGGCTTTGTGGCTTCGAACTGCAAATATGGAAAATAAAATGGGAAATATAACACTACAAAGATGTAGGGCTCATCAAGAGCTTTCCATGGACACCAAGATCACCCAAAACGGAGCTCGGATGAAGGAGATACAAGCGGTTCAAGTTTGTGGGTTAACGGGTCCATTTCACCCCTAAAACGGATTAGCAGCAGCCCCTTTTTCTTCCTTTCTCTTTTTCAGAAACCTTCCCCCCCTCCCCTTATTTGATTGGTCCTCTTATTTTTGCTTAAATCTGATAAGGCTTCTTCCTTGTGGAAGTTTAATCGATTTAAAATCTATAGTTTAGTAAGACAACTTCAAATGTCCGTAACTATACCGTTATAATTCGGACTTGTAAACTGCTTTCGCCTATACGTTCGTGGTTTCAAGATCTATTCAAAAATATAAATGGTGACCTCCAAAGGTCTACAGATTTTAAACAATTAATTTTCAAACTTCAAACTTTGTAACTAGTTTAGTTAAAATCTAAATTCAAACAATTTAAAATAAATTCTCGAGAAATAATATAAAATCTCAATAATACAAATACGTAGATTATAACAAAGAAATCCAGGAACGGGATTTCAGACTTCAGCTCTCAAACTAGTTATGGTTCAAGGTTTGCGGAAGGGCAAAACCTTAGAATTCGTACCCAAATCCAAGGTCCGAATCGGCCGCGTTGTTAGGCAGATCTATACCTTTGCTTTCGGATCTGCAAGCTCATGCTGTAGTTTGAGTCATTTTGTTAGGATTTTTCACGGATCTAGTGTTACCTTCACAAGATGGAACAGAGGTATCACTGCATTTAGTTTTCTTAGACTTTTTGGCATGTAAACAGCAAAAATTGAAGGAGGATGGGTAATACCGAATCTGTGTTCGTAGGTCTGTGCGTTTCGAGTTTATGGATACGTGATGTCTGAATGATCTTCCCACTTCTCTTCATTTTCCTTACGGATCGAGGGTGCCTCACACACATAACAAATAATGTCACCATGGTCATCTGAATCGGCACATACAAATATCAGAGAGGAAATGAATGCACTTAATCAAGTTAAAGGTGCCTTCTTCGGTCCAGGGTTTTCAACTTTGTCACATCATTCACCGGATTTGGGGTCCTCAGAGTTTTAATTCATTATTTTTCTCATCTCATGGTCTTATAATAAACATAACAGATCACAGTTTAATCAGTTAACAAAGTTACGGTTTATACCCTTTAATTTGCAGATCTGTGAGTTTGGAGACTATCTGCGTATATATCGTTAGTCTTTTTGCGGATCTCAAGTACGTAACATATCCCAGGTATCGTCGGAACCTCCACAGTCTTCGATGCCGGCGGTGGGCACTGCTTTCGCTCCATTCCTTAATCGTCGTACCAATCTGGACAGTCGTCAAACCCCATCACGGCACCCGGGTTTTTGGGGGAAAGGAATGGGTTGGGTTTTTGGGGAAGGTGAAAAGGCTTGGTGGTAAGGGTGGGTATCAGGGAAGAGGAATGGTGTCAGTGGGTGACGGTGGAGGGGATGAAGGGGTGGAGTCGTGGATGGGGTGGATGGGATGTAGGGGTGTCTGGGGAAGACGACGGCGTTCTGGGCCTTTTAAAAAAAAATTATATTAACTTTTTAATTTTTTTAATGACATGTGGCGCCCAGTCATTGTCCACATGGACACCACGTCATCACTTAACAGGAGACTTAACAGCCAAACTAACGGATATATGAGACTGTCCCAAAATTAACACTTTAGGTATCACTCTGGGATGAAAAAAACTTCATGTACTAAATGTTGAAAACCACGAAACTTGAGGGTAGTAAACTGATATTTACCCTAAATAGTATATAGTCATCCATCATATATACTACAAAGAACATCATTTCGATAAAATATGGTATTCCAAAATATTCTCAGTAAGCATAATATCTCATAAAACGTAATCATTAAAATCATGTTTTTCATGTATGCATTTCTATTATTAAAACATGCATTTTAGAAAGGTCCGCTCACAGATACTACGTCGTCGAAGAGCTGTACGAAATAGCAAAGACGGAATCGCCGCTAACATTCACACCTAGGCACATAAAGGGTACAATAACAAAACTATACTCATAAACGGATTTGGGACGTCAAAAAACATAAAGGAGGACCTCGAGTACCCCCACAGGCCGCCACGCGCCACCGTGGGTGGTCGGAAAAGTAGTCGAAAAATTCGCCGCTGTCGGCGCCTCGCGTGTACTCCACGTGCTAGCACCGGCAGGCACCCACGCGGCTAAGCTAAGGTTTTGACTAGGCTTGGTTCCTTGGGCCAAAGGCCCAAGCTACGCACGGCCCAAAGACCTTAGTTTGAGAGGTTCTAGGTTTAGGTTCTGTTGGGCCTTGGGCTTGAAGGCCTGGCCCAAAATAAAAGGGTTTTCAGTTTTTATAAAACTATAAATAAAAATAAATAAACTAAAAGGATTTGGGTTGGGTTGGGTTTATACGGACCGAGAGTTTAGCGGGCCAAGGCCCGAGCTGGCAAGGCTTGAAGGGCTTGGTCTTTTTGGGTTTGGGCTAAAAGGCTCGTTTGGGAAGAAGGTCGGAGCCTCTCGAGCTTCGGTCGCTGTCGAAACTCAACCCTAGGCTACAATCTAGGTACGAAAATGAAGTGCAAGGTGAGAGGAAGTGTTTTCTTACATTCGATTTACTGTGGGATGGGCGGAGGTGGCCAGGTTTAGCTCGAGAATTGCGGAGGTTCACCGTACCTTGTTTTGGGTGCTGTCTGGGTACCTCGAGGCTTTGCAGAGGCAAAGGAGAGGGATATGAGGTCCACGAGGGTGGTGGTGCTGTTGCGTCGTCGTTGGGGTGCCTTTAAGGGCATGCGTGGGTGGGTGGATTCGATCGAGGAGAGAAATGAAAATGAGAGAGTGAGAGCTGAAAGAGAGAGGGAAAGAGAGATATGGTGAGTTAGTGGGATGCCACATGGCAGGCAGGGAGTTGAGAGAATCTGGAAAGTGGATCCGGATTGGGTAGAATAGCGGAGGGTGAAAATGTAAAATTCAAAATACCTTTAAGTGAATTGTGAAATTACAATAGAATTTAGGGATGGGGTTTCACACATATAATACTACATAATAGGTTTTTTGAAAAATCTAGCATGCCTTAAAAATCATTCGTAAAACATATATGTATAAACCAGTGCTCAGTAATGGAAATATAGCCGCCCGAAGGTAAATTCGTAAAACCTCTGCAATCTCATCAATGATGTACTCAACTAGGGGTATCATAGTGGCTCGAAGGCATAACCATCACAAAGGTGAAGCTGTACGACACTGGGTTACGTCAGTGAAGAAATCATGGTCCATCACCTGAAGGTGAAGCTGTATGACTCTAAGTTATTCCAGAGAAGAGATATATGTATATGCAGTGGGTCCATCACCCGAAGGTGAAGTTGTGCGATTCTAGATTACATCAGAGAAGAAACATAGGGTCCATCACCCGAAGGTGAAGCTGTAAGACTCTGGGTTACGCTAGAGAAGAAACATATACATATAACATATCACACCGACACTAGTCCCGGGCTAGTAAAGCTGGGGGTATGTCATAAATATCATCAACTGTGTCATATGGCCATAAACGTCTACATACCTAGTTGTGTGTATGTGAGCACCAAGAACATACCTCAAAAGTCTCATATCAAAATCCAAAGCTCCGACATGCACAGATTTAGGATGAGAAAGAAATAGGGATTAAACCTAGAAGGTGGGATTTTCTGAAGAGCAAGGAAGAAGAAGAAGAGAAGAAAAAGGGATGGGGTTTTAAATGGGGAGAAGAAGAGAAACAGCACCTCAATCTACACCTCTCTCCATAGCCCGTTGTCCCATCTCTCTCTCTCTCTCTTTGCAAATCCCTAAAATCACTCGTAGAAATCCTCCCAAATCTTCTCTCTGCAATGGACCCCTCATATTTCTCTTTGCAAATCGCACAAATCCCTCCCTCCATCGCTATTTGTCTGTCTTCTTTTTCTGTCTCCCATCTATCTTTATCTCAGATGCAGCATAGCCTCCATCCCCGAAACCCTCATAGAATGACAACGAAGCCAAACTTGCCCCCAATTTGCTCAAAACATTAAAGGACAAAATTGCCCTTCCAAACACATCATCCCCACCGTCGAATTTTAACCTTTGATGGGCAGAACTGTCATTTATCGACTGAGGGTTAGATTTAGGGCTGGGCTTTTACAGAAAACCAGTGAAGCCCATGAAAAAAGGGGGAGCAACCTAAACCCAACCCAGCCACATATTTGGTCGTAGTAGTGTAAATAAGGCAAAATCAAGGGACAATAATTTGACTGTAGCTAAGCTACAATCAAATTCCTTCTCAATTTTAGAATACATAATTATGTGGGACCATAGGTTGGGAAGAGAAGAGAGGCCATACGCGGGAGAAAAACTATTTCTTTTTTTAGAAAACCTCGACGGTATGAGAGAAATTTTACTGATAACGAAAAAAGAAGTTACATCTAGTCAGGGGGACATAAAACTTACCCTTCATAATACAAGAAAAAGAAGAAAAAGAACATGAAAAAGAAGGGAGAACATAAATCTTACTCTTCTATAAACAAAATGAAAAAAGGTACAAGGAAAAGAGGGGGTACATAAAATCTAACCCCTCTAAAGCCAAACCTAAAAGGTCTAAGCCTACAAAACCAGTTGAGGAACACCACAAGGGTAGGAAAAAAAAAAAAGTGAGACAAATTTGTACGTCGAGATGCACATTAATTTGAGAGGAGGAAGCCAGGCAAACCAACATAATCCAAAAACAAAACAGCATGAACTGTCGGTGGAGGAGAATCATGCCATACCACAGTTGGAGAAAATAAACCCATATTAGCAAATTTTTCTGTGACAACATTTCCTTCCGATATATGTGAGAAGGGTAGAAAGTCATCTTTTTGAATGAGGTCCAAACAAATAGACCATTGTGTAGGAAGAGGCCAAGGATGATCAAAATCAATCGAATGGACACTTACGTGAGAGAAAATCTTATTTTCATGAGTGGTTGCACAGTTACATGATCTGATAAACGAATCCTAGAATTTGCATTGTTTGTTCTTTAAAATTGGTTTAACATTTTTCTATAGTGAGATTTTTATTTTTCAAAAATCACTTACAATTGACTAAATTTGGGAAAGAAAATTCAAACTCAAGTGGAAAAGCATTATATAATTACTTTCAACAATAATTTCAAGCTGCAGCATCAATTGAATGCAGTACCAAGATTAGCAACCAATACTCATTAGCGTCGATATCTCACCAAATAACTCACTACCCACGCCAAATGTCAACATAAATGATCATACGTTTGGAGATGGGACTAGCATTATAAATGATCATAGTACTGCAGGCCAATGCGAGCCCCATAAAAAAAAAAAACGTGAGCTGAAATCCCTATGTTTGGAGATGGGACTAGCATTATATTTAATTGTCACTAATGCACCACACGAACTCTACAAATGAATTACTCAATCATTACAAATCTATTTTCCTAAAACACTACAAAAATGAAATACAAAACGCTAATCGTACAGCCATAGAACTTGAATGTTCTTTTAAGTGTGTGTTTGGACGAAGTACTTTGAAGTTCGAAGGAACTTTACTTCTCAGTGGTGGTATTAAGTGAGGGGAGTGGCAAAGTGATTTGTTTGGCTAAAATGAGGGGGTTGAGCTATGGAACTTGTAACCTACATGTAGGTTTTATTAATCACATTCAATAGCATATATGAAAACAACTGTTCAAAAATAGAAATGATCACATGATCGTATGCTATTTTTACATCAAACACCATGTAGCTAGCTAGGCATACTTTGGAAGCTTCTTTCCTGCGCCCGTCTCTGTGATTCTTGGAGGAGCATTGTAGTGTAGTGTGTATTTTTTCAACGTAAGAGATGAGGAACATAAGGAGTCAAGGACAAACAATTGAGGTCTTTGTATCTTTTATGTTTTTTTTTCTTATTGTTTTTTTAATTTTTAATTCGATTTTCAAACCCATCAACTTCTTCCGAATCACAAGGGACATTTAGATCTAGGTACAAAAACATTCTACTTTTGAATTGAGTCCAATTCCATGTTCTTATCAATTTAGGTTTAGTTGATCTTTTCTTATTCCCGTTTTGCTCTTTATAATAAAAATGAAAATATATTTACATTTTATCCATCATTTACTCAAATTTAAATTTTAAAATCTTTAAATGTCTTGAATTTACCCAGTGCCTAAGAATTACATTGCAAAGAGATTGTTCTACTACTAGAACCCTTGGCATTTTGGTTCAGTGACCTTTCGGTCATAACATATGCATATGAGTGTAAAATCACAACTTAAGTGAACTAAAAAACATTTAAAAATCACAAACAAAAATAATATGTTTATAACAACAAAAAAAACTTTTTGATGTAGGTCGGTAATTCAATTCATCTGTGATATAAGTAGATTGGATAGTGAAGGTACAACTAACTAAAATTTTGAATAATCAAAGAGAGATTATATTTACACACCCTAAATTACTTCTCTTACAACTTTTTAATTTTTTTAATATTTTCTACACACCACTAGTACACTTGATAGAAAAATATTAAAAAATTAAAAGGGATATCACACTCCTCTTGTTTCTCCTTCACTTTTATGCTTCTTTATGTCCCTTGAACTTTCACCTTATTTTTCAATTTGTCCTTATACTATTTATTATTATTATTATTATTATTATTATTATTATTGTTAATCGATAGATTTGTTAGATTGAATGTTAGATTAAAGAGTCGACGAGATTCGAACCCAAATCGAGGTGCAAGGGCAACATTCCTTTCCTTCACTATGGTAGAGGGCTAGTTGCTCTAAACATTTGTTAATTGAGGTCCATGAGTTTAACAAAATGTGCATTATTGATATTCTCCACCGTCAACTTATGTAAAACAAATATATGTATGTATGTATGTATACGTACTATTAATCTAATGATGTGACATGTATATGAGTCTTGCATATCCAATCTAACTAAGTTTTTAGGGACCAAAACTAAACTACGATGAAAATTCAGAAACTATGCATTTGTTTAATATACGATAAAATTCAGAAACTATGCATTTGTTTAATATACAACATATATATATATATATATATATGTGTGTGTATGTACTATTAATCTGATGATGTGACACATATGAGTCCTCCATATCCAAACATAGTGTGTATATATATATGTACTATTAATGTAATGATGTGACACATGTGAGTCCTTCATATCCAAACATAGTGTGTGTGTATATATATATATGTACTATTAATCTAATGATGTGACACATGTGAGTTCTCCATATCCAATCTAACTATGTTTTTAGGGACCAAAACTAAACTATGGTGAAAATTTAGAAACTATGCATTTGTTTAATATATGACCTTTGGTTTGTATATATATGGGTACGTTTGCTTTTATAAGGAGACATGCATTTAGTTTTAAACATATACCAATGAGTTTTAGGTATGTTTTTTTTTAAAACAATTATTACGTGCATTTGTGTTTTTGCGGTACGTCTGATTTTAAACGTATCAATACCATTGTTCTAAAAATCTTTGCCTAATGTTGTTTAGGTCTCACCTAGGCGTTCGGCAGCTGGCCAACACCCCAATTAATGCATAGACGTTTGAAAATTAAAAAAGGGCGCCTAGACCTATTGAGGCGCCCACCTAGACCGCCTAACTCGCCCAGACCCGCCTAGACACTTGTTTAGGTTGCGACTTACTTAGATAGAAAATAGATAACTTTCCTTTTGCAATTTATTATTTCCAATAAATTGTAAGAGACTTATTGAACACTTAAATAAACACACATTATATGTTTACTCCCCATGTTTTCATTATGTTCCAATATTTCATAATATATATGTCATTATATTTTCTAGTTTATGATAAAATTATATATATATTAAGTATAAATAGACACTTATTTACACGAAATACAATAAATTTACTTAAATCTACCTAAGCATTAGACCCGTCGCCCAACTAGCGCTTAGCGTCTTTTAGAACCTTGATCAATACGCTTTAGGTACATTTTGTTTTAGATGGGGCCATTTTGGTTTCCAATATACATAAGATATAGTTTTGCTAAAAACTATTTTATCATTTTAGTCTAATTTTAGTTTATATTCATTAAAAGGAAGAAAAAACACTAGTACACATTAGTGCTGATGTTTTTTTTTTTTTTTTTTTTTTTTGGTGCCCTTTTCAAAAGGATACCATAGGAAATTTCATTTCATCAAGAGTTAGAATACATCGTTTCATCCATAGCCTATTCCAAGGCCTTACACTTTCTTCTACAAGTAAGTCAGTAACTACACTTGGAGTAGGAGGAGAAATATTCCATTCACAGCTTTGCCTTAGAGAGAGAGAGAGAGACCAATCCGTACGAGTCGGTGGGCAACTGAGTTTGCATTGCGGCGAGTATTGTAACAATAGCAGCTTCAATGATTGAATGGAGTAGCGATTTGATGTCCTCCACAATTTGTCTAATTGATGAAAAATTGAGAGTAGGATCCCTCAACGCCTCCACAATCTAAAGGAAATCAGTCTCAAAATAAATCTTGAAAACCCCTATCAACTGCCCAAGCCAAACCCTCCCTGAAAGCCATAGCTTCCGACTGAAGAGGAGAGAAGATATCCTCAAAATTCCCACAATTTGCTGCCACGAACACCCCTAGCTCATCCTCAAAATTCATGGTAGTGGTTGTGCTTGTTGTATACGAAGGGGTCCATTAATATTTAAATCCTAAGAAACTATACAAGTTTGAATGATAACTTTGTCAGAAACCGCGACTAACACTAATATATCCCTTATTGTTTTCTTAACAAACGGTTTTACTTTTATGTGTTATAATTTGAAGAAGTTGTCGTTTTTATCCTTCACTTATAGGAATGTCTATACATTGAATGTGCACAAAAACTCTACAAATAAATTGGCGACATTAGATAAAGTTAAACTTTATTTTGGATCCAAACTCATGATTTTGACATGTAACTTCTCTGATCCGGAAGAATTTAACCCTCCATATCCTTTTGCCAAATACAATACTGTTGCTAATTAGCATATGCAGTGCTGTAAACCCTTTTAGTGGTGCATAAATTGAGAATGCTCAAGAGCACCTTATTGCTAGTGCACCTAGGGGTCTTGAATTGGCTCAATGCCGATCCATTTCCTATGAAATATTCCAAAATTTTCTTGAACGTTCCCTTCTCCACAATCCGAAGCTCTAGAGGTCCAATCGAATTACTTCGCCTCGAGACAACGTAACCATGATCCACAAAAGATGCATCCATTTCTCTGCAACATTCACCAAGAACCCTCTCTTCAACTTCTCCTTTGATCTCCCAGTATATTATGTAGTGGCCTGGTTGGGTCAGGACATCAGCATGACTTGTGAAGTCAATCAGTTCTGCTTTGGACTTGCTCAATAGTTGAGAGCCTCTCTCCACCACCATTTGAAGGTCCTTTTCAGTGTTTTTGTCTATGTTTACTGTCAATATAAGCTTTCTCCTGCATATAAAGTTCAATTTTGGAGTTCCATTGTGGAAACCTGCCACTTCCACCACATCTCCTAGCCTGTACCTATAAAGTCCTGAAAAATATAGACAGCAAAAATACAATGTTATACAAAAAGCAATTTATAAAAAGCTAAATTTGAACTCGAATAAAAGAAAACAAGCAAAGTATCCTAGCCAATTAAAATAATTAACGTACATTAACAAATTTCGAGTCTTTTTAGAGATATAGACAAAAACAAAATTTTGCCTTTATTTCCATCTGATCAATACATCATGAAGATCCTACTAGGGATCTAGAATTCGCAATGTGGTTTGAAAAAAATGGTTTAAAATATTGGTCTATGTAGCATTTTTCTTTTGACCATGTTATTGTGGACTTAATTTTGTCTACGCACCCTATAAGTTTATAAGTGCCTAATTTTTCCAAATTGCAACTTGTGGTCCACGTGTCAAGGGAAGGGGACCAGATTTTTCCATGATTGCCGCTGATATTTAAATAGTCGACAGTCCACATGCTTTTGTTTCTTGTAGGAAGGCATGTACCAATGATCGATGCTTAAACATGTCCAATTTAAGGCTCTAAAGTGATTTTGTTATAGAGTTTACCCCAAAAAAAAAAAAAAAAAAAAAGGGATTTTGTTATAGAATGACAAGTCGCCACTTTTAAAGAGTATTTTGATAATTCAATTTTTCGCACGTGATTATTTTTGTTGGAACAACAGGTTGAGTTAGACTATTAACGATATTAAAGAAAAATTCATGCAAACCTAAAATGTACATGCTTCGACTTGGGCATTAGGGTTTTTCTATGTAGAATTAGACTATACAAAATAATTTATGGACACTAGTATGTATTTTTGTCACTTAATTTTTTTTACGGGTTTTGGTAAGAAAAAGAAAAGAATGTGAGAAACATAGAAAAACACCAGTGATTACTTACCAGTGAAAGTAGTGAGGACAATCTCATACTCTTGTCCAACCTTGACTTGTGACATTGGTACTGGTTTATCTTCTATGAAATCATCAATGACCAAATTGTAATCTTGCTTCTGTCTATGAAGTGGTATGAACTCAAAGTAGGAAAAAGTTGGCACCACTGCAAATGTCACCTCCTCCGGAGGCAAACAGGGATCCACATTCACTCCAATCCAACTCTCAGTTGATCCATATTCTGCACTTACTAGCGGCACTTCCGCAGCATATCGCCGGAGTTTTTTCAAATACGGCTGCATTGATCCTGTCATTATAGAGTACACATACTTGGCGTTGGGCCAAAGCTTGGGAATCAGACCAAACCAATCCAAATCCTCCAACTCCTCGCAACAAGCTTCAATTTTCGAAGCCAGAATTGGGTTTGGGGAGATGATATCCAAGACCGCTTTTCGCACTTTGGGGAGATTGATTCGTTTACTAAGAGTGCCGTCTCGTATGTCAATGCACAACTCCTTCCAGAGCTCTTCGAAGGCGATAAAGGACTGCACTATGCTGTACGCAAAGGTGGAGGTTATGAACTCTACTTGTTCGGAGAAGAAGAGGCCGAGGAGAAGGTGACAATATGTTGATTGCTTGCTGTCACCGCTCGAAATGACCTCTTCGGGGCTGCAAGTGAATGACTTGGTTTTTTCTTGTTTAATTTTGAATTCCGGGCTGGCGTAGTAGTGAGTTGTGGCTGTTCCTGCTGTTAATCCTCCCTTCGTTTTGAATTGTCTACTGCTGTATATGAATTCCAAGATCCTCCCTCCTCCTCTCGTCGGATAAACCCTACGATTAAGACGAAAAAAGTAAAATTACAGAGCCACGGTTAAACAAGTATAAATTAATACTTTTGGAATATTATTCTAACTAGTGCTGTTGACATATAATTGTAAATATAAAGGTTCATAACTTCATATAAATATGAAAAGCTGTAAAAATAGCTACCTACATATATGACAGTCTAATGAATTCGAATACTGGACTGAAATTTAAGAGAGAAAGTTTAAACCTTGATCTATAAGCTGCAGCCAGCCTAAAAATTTGAAGAGTGGTCTGTGAACTGTGGCGCATAAACGGTACGTACTTTTGTCTTCCTTCTGTGGTTCCAGAACTAGAGAAAATGTAACCAAAGGAGACCATTAGACCCTTCTACAAAGTGTGAACATATACAGGTAATGGTTTTATTCCTTGAATCCAATAGAACAAAAAAAATTTCTAGTTTATTCTAGCAATATTCTAATTTGACCCAAACTAGGTGGATAGATATTCAGACTTGGAAAATAAAGTATATTTACAAGGAATAATTGAAACACACCTCAACTTTAATGAATATAATTAAGAAGCTAACCTTAAGGAGAGAGTAGTTATAGGTTGTTTTGTGAGAATGGGGCCTGATTCCCCATTTGCAATTCTATGAATGTAAGGCTCTAAATCTGCATGTGAAGCAAGAGGCACCAAAGAAGTGTAGAGTGATTCCAACAGACACGCATCTACCTCTTGGATTTCGATGTCCCCCAACCATTTCTTGAGATATTCCACTTCGAAATTCAGTTCAAGTATCCGCCGGAGCGTCTGCGTTTGAACTGAACCTGCCTTCTCCGTCACGTCCTCAAACCACCTAACGATATCGTCTTCTCCACACACAGATGGTTCCATTGGAGAAGTTTTTGTGGCTGCTGGGTTTTCAGAAGAGGAAATAATGCATAAAAAAATAATAACAAAGAACAAAGTCGTTACAGCTTACAATTTTTAGTGGGGGCATACTAAATTTGTAGCATGTAGTGTATGATTATATAGTCCACAACATATATTCAGAAACAACCACAATATATATTCAAAAATCAACCAATCTATCCATGAAACCTGTCGTTTATTCAAAAATTTAACCAACCTTCTAATGTTGGTTGCACAACTCTCTCTCTCTCTCTCTCTCTCTCTCTCTCTCTCTCTCTCTCTCTCTCTCTACTCCATCGATCTTAGAATTGTACGATGGTTTGTAAACCACACCTACAGAGTGTCATCCTTTTCAGGAGAGAGAGAGAGAGAGAGAGAGAGAGAGAGAGAGATTTTTGAACGATAAGACATGAGGACAAGGGTTGCAGGGGACCAAGTCAATCAGCAAAATTGACAGCTAGGTTTACAGCACCATGCTCTAGCTATTTCCCCTTCTGTTAAAAGGATTTTATGACATTGTGGCACAGATGTAGGTGGACACTAAATCAATTATTTCGCAGCGAATATATCATTACGTGAGTGTCTTAGTTATAAGATAATGAGTGAGACATTGCACTGACTTGAAGATATATATCGATGATATTGAAGATTTTCTACAATATGACATAAGGATAAATGATGAACACCCTGCTTAACTACCATGACAACTCCATTGATCAAATCTACAAGTCACTTAAATCTATTATAGTCAAGTAGTTTAATGTCACTCAAACAAGTATATATATTATCAAATCTAGGGTTTAGGGTTCCCTTCTCGACTAGCTAGTCGACAACCCACAATTACTAGGATAGAAGATCAAGACAATGCAATTTAAAATCATGGAACGGAAAATAGTTATATTCACACATCTAGTTTATTTCTTATTCTTCTTTAAATTATCCACGGAAGACTAGAACATCAAAAATTGATAAGCATGAAAATCGTACTCTCATTAGAGTATGCTTAGGATCCCAATCTTTTTTTCATTATATTCTTCAATTATCCTTTGATTTGTCCATCCAAAACTAGAAATACAAAATAAAATAGGGAATTTTAACGAAAAATCCGTGGTATTATTCATTTTAATGAAAAATCATATTTTTACACTAAAAAGTCAAACATGGTACTATTCACTTTACCATTTATTTTGTCTTTATCATTAAATCTCAAAGTTTTCAAGCTATTTTCATTAGTTTTCCTAATAAAATAACGATAATGGAGAAATAACAAATTGGAAATACAAACACTTCCCGCATTAGTGCAGATTATGGTGTAGTGTCCCACGTTTCTTGGTGGATAATCCACAACTGTTGTGGTTAAAGCTTCAATTCTCGGTTGGTCCCTGCCTCCTAAATGTGCTTAGTGCTTAGGACCGTTTATATCTTCATCAACATACACAAATTAATTTTGTAGCTTCATTTTCTCCATGTCACATCACTATTTGTGGTCATGTGCACACCTGTTAAAGCCTGATGCAATTGATATAGTCCAGAAGATATATTATTTTTGAAGAATTTAGTTGTGATGAATTTAATCAAGCATCTGAGTGTCAGTTTAGGAGCCACTCAATCAGAAGCCATAATCCTTTTTCAGATCATGTGGGGTTTCAATTTTGCTCGAGAGAAACTTCTGTAAGATCACTCAAATCAAGTTATCTATAAAATCATTCTCACAAAAATAAACCTCCTTCCGAATAGTTTCACTTGATATAATAATAAACCCAATGATTAATTAAAAAGGTGTTAATGAACTTTGATTAGTTGATAAAATCTCTTGATGTAATACTCTGCCTAAAGTCGCTTTGTGATTTAAGATGTGATGTTTACCTTTGTTCCCTCTCACTTTTATCTCTTCGTTTACGATTTGGCTCAAAGCATATTGCTTTTAGCTTTGCTGTAATCTGGCTTCCCCGAGCCTATTAAGGGTCTTATCATGTTATAATTACAAATCATTAGTAATTAAGTAGAGCAATAGAGTGATTTGTTCTAAATTCCCTCTCATAACATGTAAGTGAAATCATCTTGTATCAGTAGATATAGTTAGGACCAATTCATACGAAAGAACATTACGCAAACTCTTGCAAGAAATAAAAGGACAAGTTCTTCAATTTCAACTAGTTTTCTGCAAGAACATCATTAAGAATGAACAGATTTTAATATAATGACATTACTGATGGGAGAATCATCAATTAGATACACGAAATTAACGTGACCATTTGTATGGTTGATATTATTCATTTGCAATTTGCCACTAGCTGGTGACTCACTTGTTGTATGCTACTGTCCAGAGATGTCACTAGCAAGCACCGACTTTTATTTGTCCAAGAGTTGATACTTCATTTTGTTCCAAGGGAAAAGGGGCACTTTGTTCCAAGGGAAAAGGGGGTGGGTGCTACAAAGAGGATGACAGCGAAGAAGAAACAATATATTTGCCAATATGAAGAATCAGAACAGAAGATACAACAACAACAATAAAATCTTATTCTACTATGTATGGTCGATTGTATGAATCTTGGAATGTCACTGCGCTTGGCTTTGTGCCTTCCAATCAGAACAAAAGATAAAGCGCATAAATGTACCTTATTACAGATGACATTAGTCAACAAAAGAATGGACTACGAGTTCAGCTCCATTCTATGTTATATGTGAATCCCTCTGCATTGCAAAACCCGAAAGTTCTAACACTGCAAAGTTTTTCAGTTAGCAGTTTAATCACATTTGGTGCAAGAAAACAGCAGGGAAAAACAAAAAATACAAAAAAAACAGAAAAATAAAATTTGAAAAGGATTCAAACCAGATGACCAAAATTATAAGAGAGTAGTATTTTCTCCCTTCCTATTCTCATCCCCTTCCCTTCCCTCTTCTTACACATTGGTTTTTGTCTTATTGTCTCTATCAAAAAATAATATAAGATATTAACGTAGTTTAATCGTGACCATTCAAATAGGAAAAAAAGGAATAAGAGAGATATTAAGAGGGGAAAAAAATACTCCTTCAATTCAAAGGACATCAAGATAAAAAGCCACATTCAAACAACAAAGGACAAATGCACAAAGTAGAGGCTTAGAAAGAGAAGCATCTTTGCAAATGATGAAAGTAACCGCTGATACGAGTAGGGTATATACCAGACTTTGGCCTATAAGAATCTCTACACTGCCTTCAACTTGCTCTCGGGGACCCATCCTTTATCCCGGTTTCATCAAAGCATCAGTGTAGACTGTAGATGCTCGCTGTGGCATAGCCACAAAAATATCCGGGCTGAAGGTTTGATTTTGACAGGGATTCAAAGGGAACACACAGATTGATAACTGTACTCCTTGGGGTATGGGCCTTCGCCTGCAGGAGCAATAAGTCTCATAACTTCAGTACAGTTGCAACTTGCAATACAAACTAGCCTTCTCTTTCACTAGTTCAAAATGGATGGTAACTTTGTTCTTTACCATTGTTTATGCATTTTTTGAGTTTTCTGTTATCCATTGTTCTTTACTAGTTCAAAACGGATGATAACGGAAAAGCGATTAACTATAAAATACACCCATGCACAAATATGAAGGTTCCCATACACTTTTTAAGGACTCCTACACTAAGTCGAATGGGAACCTTCATATTTGTGCTTTTTTTAAGCTTAAAGATTTCTAGCACTAGCAGTAAAAGCGATTAACTATAAAATACCCTGAAAATGAAATGGCACCAAGGCGGAATGAACACCACGACAAGAAATTAATTTGGAAGTATAATTCTTAGAATAGGTAAAACTTAGGAAGCAATATAATTCTTATAATTCTTGGAAATATATTACTCAGTTGAGTTGCTTTTTCAAGAGTTTATACTATCCCCGTCTGGTTGAATCTTCACTCTGCAATTTTATTATTTAAGAAACCTTGAAGAGCTAAAGTTTCTAACAGTCATTGATGGAACGTTGAAAATCACCTACAATTCTTCTTCTTTTTTAACTTTCTCGGGTGGTGGGTGGATTGTAGACCCCCGTGAGGAGGAGGATAACAACTCGATTCATTATTTACCCTGTCGAATATGCAGGTCAATATTAGGTCATTTTAACCTTTGATTCCCTCCAGAGTCCAGACTAAAGCTACCTAAGGACCAATCCAAAGTTCTTGAATATGACAGTTTTTACCAGACATATTACTAAGCTACTTCTCTTCAAAATGTCGAAAGAGGTTCCAAGTTCAATTTTCCCCCTCGCCCTTGATCAAAAAGGAAAAAGGATTAGATTTTTCCCGCAAAATTTTTATTAGGATGAACTGCCAATTTAGGTCATGAATTATCACCTCGGTGAAAATTATGTCCTTGAATTATAAAAATTTGCCAATTACATCTCTAACATTATATTCGAAGCTACTATATTCAATTTTCTGTCAATTTAAGTCGCATTACTTGCATGTGAAACACATTGAAGGATAGATTGATAGTTTTTCATAAAGAAATAGTGTTAATTAACTTCGGATGGTAAATTAGACGTTAGATTCGCAACCTATATGAAATGTTAAGGGCTTATAGGTTAGAAAATGACAGTATTATACTCTAAAGTGTGTCAAGTAATTTAAGTTGACAAAAAATTGAATAAAATAACTTTGAATATAATAGTAGTGATGAAATTAGAAATCTTCACTCTGCAATAAATTGAATGGTATAATATACGAGGATTGGAGAATGAACATCAATTCTACATCTTTTGATGGTAAGCGAAATCTGGTGCCATCTTTGAATTAGCTAAACAAAGTTTCTTAGAAATACAGATTTATTAAGACTTAAACTGTAAAAGAGAATTCGGAACTCCACTCGCCTTTTGAGGCTACCCATTCGGTCATACCCAATACCTATCTTACTATGCATCAACTTCATAGCTAAATCTGCATTGCCAGCTTTCCTCAAGGCATTGATTAGAACAGTTCGGATTCGTCCTGGTATTTCCCTACCTGTGTCCACAATTCCATCGGTCAAGTTGCAAGCTTCCTTGACACGACCAGCTTTGGATAACGCATTGATCATATCTTCAAAAGCTGTCTCAGGAATTACACCCATTGGCGCTAGCTCATCCAAAATCTTGCAGGCTCTGGCTACCTTGCCTGAGATACAAACCCAAATAGAGAGGGCCCTGAAGGAAGCAACATTCGGTGTGATGCTCTTATCAATCATCGTGTGCCAGAGCTTCAATGCCTCTTCATTTCTGTGCCCTTAAAATGTCCGCTGATGAGTATTGGGTATGTATAAACCATCTGATCACAACCTTCCTTTTCCATTTTCTTAAAGAGTGCCAATGCTTCATCAGTTTTTCCACATTTAGCTAGGGCGTCGATAAGGGCATTATAGCAATATGAATCATGTGGACATCCCTTCACCACCATCTTATCAAAGAGCCTTTCAGCCTCATCAAGCCTCCCTGCCTTTCCAAGACCGTCGATTAGACTAGGATAAAACATAGCGTTAATGTCATCCCTCTGCCTTCACAAACTCAAAGTACTCCATTGCTTCCTCCACCCTCCCACTCTTACACAATCCATTGACAATAACCCCGTAAGTGACCTCATCTGGTTCAAGTCCCTCATTTTTTATCCTCTCAAAAAGTTTCATTGCCTCTTCAATGCTCCCACATTTCGCATACGAATCAATCAATGCTGTATAGTTTGCCACATTGGTTTTACATCCCTTCGAATCATATCTTCAAAAACAGCATATGCTTCCTCACATTTCCCTCCTCTGCAAAGCCGTTGATCACTAAACTATATGCATGAGACGGAATTTCAAGTCCTTTCTCTTCCATTTCTTGGTAAAGACCCAAACACGAATCAACATCTCCTTCTGAATAACACCCCTGTATTGAAGTCATATAAGTAATCTTATCAGGTTCCACATTCCTCCCCTCCAGAGCTCTAAACTTCTCCATTGCTTTCTGGGTTTTCCCTCCCTTACAATAACCTTTGATCATTGTATTATAAATCATAATGTCCGGTGCAATTTTCCCGCCTTCCATAACCTCAAAAACCCGCTCAGCTGATTCAATAAACATCAAATTCACCAAACCATTCAATAGAAAGTTATAAGCATACAAACTAGGCTCAATCCCAATCTTCTTCATTCTACGCCAAACCCATAACAGCTCATCAACCATCCCAAGACATCCAAAGCTTTTAATCAAAGATTTCGCTGCCCGAGAAGTCATCAAAAAGTTCATTTCTTTAAGCTTAACAAGAACGCATCGAATGTGGTCCAAATCACACCACACGCATATAAAAGTTCAATCAAAGACTCATAGCATTCAAGCTTCTGATGATATTTCCTCTGCCTACCAGCCCAACCAAAGAACCGCAATGCAGTTTTCCCACGAAGCTCAACAGATTTCAATACATACGAAACAAAATTAGGAGACAATTTGATCAAGAATGTGCGATAGTAAGAGTCTAAATTGGCCTCCATCGTTGGAGACCCATCTAAAAGATTGAGAATTTGAGCGACCAACCGAGATGGTTCGAAGTTTTGTGTGTTTGATACTACGTCAGTGACGTCATTGAAAGGTTCTACCCATTCGGGAGGAGGGAGAGAGTTGGTGAAAACCCACCTGGGATTTGAGCTGAAACTTGACGCCGACTAAGAATTCGAAGCTTCTGATGAAGACCCGCCATTTTTGTACGGACGGGGAGGTCTTGCAGGAAGAATACGGGCTGCTGAGAGAGAAAAGGGAGGTCTCAGCAGGGTTCTTCTCGTCATGGTTTTCGGTGTTCTGTTCGCCTGTGTGCTTAGCGAGTGGAGCTGAAAGCCTGAAACGGTGAATGGTGAAGCTTGAAGTTGGAGTGTATATTAAAATCCAGCTCAAAGATTATACCGGCAACGGTCCCATGGTCTAGTGGTTAGGACATTGGACTCTGAATCCAGTAACCCGAGTTCAAATCTCGGTGGGACCTTTTTACATTTGTAGTAGTGCATTTTTCTTCTTTTTATTTTTTTTTTTGGGTTGGTTGCTTACAGAAATTTATTTGGGCTTTTTACTTCCTTTTATTTTTCAACCTTCAGGTATTCATAAGCCCAGTTACCGCGTGCTGGGCTTTGTTTCTGGTTGTTTACAAACTAATATAGGCTTATTTTTAGCTTTTCGATCCCACTTTGCCTCATAAAACTTAAAAGTCGCTACTTTGCTCTGTATAATTCTTGATTTTGATCTCAATTTGTCCCTTGAAACTCAAAAGTCTCCACTTTGTTCCCTGGAACTTGATTTCGATCTCGCTTTGCCCTTGAAACTCAATATTCACTCCACTTTGGTTTGTTTCTATTTATTCTGTTAAGTCTACTCATGTGACACAATTAAGGTCCACTTATGGCTGACGTGGCACAACTATAAAAGCTCACATATCCAATAAATTGGTGCGACATAGATTGACACAAAAAAATAAAATATATTTTCAAACATTGTATATTTAAAAAAGGAAAAGTAAGAAAAATAGCAAAAACAATTCCTGGATTTTATCTCTTTGACCCTTCTCTGTAATCATTGTCCATATATTCATCCCTTCCCCCTCCATCTTCGGCCACCTTTTTATTAGATTCATTGATTTCGTTATTTTTTATGTTTTTATGTTCTTAATGGAGGTGACTGGTCAAAAGAGAAGATGGTTCTTTTTCCTTCTTTACTATTCATTTATTTCAGGGGAAAATTTAGCATATTACCAATTCTAAAGTTTAAATGGATGAACTTACTTTAAAAAATAGAAACAAGGTAATCTACAAAGAATTTTGAGTTTTAAGAAGTAAAATGACAAGTTTTGAGTTTTAATGAGTAAAATTGCGAGTTTTGAGTTTCAGTGAGCAAAGTGAAATCAAAATCTAGTTTCAATGAGTAAAGTGTCGACTCTTGAGGTTAAGAGAGTAAAATGGAATCGAAATCGAGTTCCAATGCTCAAAATAAGCCAATAATATATGCATGGTTTTACTAACTTTTCGTCTTTCTTCGATTCTCACTCTGTTTCCTCAACTCTAGTTCTTATGTTTGATTGCCTCTTTTGATTGAAGGGGTTGGACAAGGAAAGAAAGATAGTAAGATTACATAACAATTCCAGATTATCGTGAGTACTGTGCTTTTTTTTCTTTTTTTTTTTAAAAAAAGGTGGCAAGTTAAGGTTAACTACCCTTTATGGATCCGGAGAGGTTATGAGAGATTTCAATTTGTCCGAGATCACAATTAAGTAGACTCACAGGCTTGAAGCATCGAATTCAAAACCTCTTATATTTTTTTATTTGATAAAGAACAGCAGTTCGCTTTCTTACTACTAGACCACTTGAAGTGGTTGTGAGTGCTGTGCTTTGAACTTGCATATATTATTTGTGGTTGTTGGATTTGACACTGGTGCGTACAACGCCGAAATGTATAATTGTTACTTGTCGTTTAATTAGTCTACATTAATCCACATGGATCACGACCAAGGTACGTACGTACTAGTAAAGCCGAAAATTTTATATCGGGGGACTATAGAAGTAAAGAAGACAAATTGAATCAGACCTGCAGGCACACAATACAAATTGGGACTTTTCTTTCAACATGATTAAGAATATTGTTTAAGACCATTATTAGGTTTACATTAATTAACCTCATGCAAGTAATCGGGATTAGACAGATTGCTGCTTTAGTCTCAATCCTCGCATTTGTAGGCCGCTGTGGTCATAAATCATCTAGGAGAATCCTCGTTGGATTATCTTTGTGAGAATTTTGAGGATCATTCAATAACATTCGTTCATCGTATATCGTGCGGTTAGACATCATTGTAAATTTTTTTATTTAAAATTGAATATAAACAGTACATGACAACAATTGACGCTCGATATACGATAAACAAATATGATTTAAGGATTCTTGGGATCCTCACAAAGAGGATTCGATGAGGATCCTCTCTCATAAATCATGGACCATCTCAGTATTCAGACTAGTTGTGTTTGTTTTGGGCAAACACGTGTGTATTTGCTCGATCTCGGATATTACGGCTACCATGTACTACATATTTAGTAAACACGAAATTTTTGTGATAAGTGAAAGAAGAACATGAGTAAACGTAATAAATTTTGTATTAATGAAGGTCTAGGGTTATAATCTCTAACACAGAAATTTAATCATCTGATTCGATCTTTGAAAATGTAAAGTTTACGTGTAGCGTGGTTGATCAAAGATTGATGTGTTACCACGTTGAAAAGTTCATACGGTACCATTTGGTATGCAGACGGGACAGAACGGAATAGGACGGGACAGAACGGAGCGGAATGAAGATTTCATGATATGTTTGGTATGCACAGGACGAAACGGAAGGGTTGTTCCGTTTTACGTTTGGTAAGCGCAAGACGGAACGGAACCAAAAGATTAAATGATTAAATTAGCCTTGTTCCGTCTGTTATTTGGTGTAGAAAGAAGACTAGCGGCATTGCAGTTCTGCCTGGACGCAGTCATCAAGTAAACATTGTTATGCTGTATAAACAAGTAGCTCACGCCATTAACATGAACAACTGGATCATGAGACTCCGGATCAACCTGAACCGCATCTCAACAAGCATGGAAAGAAAAACAAAATGCCACTATCAATTTCTACTCTCACAAAACAGATCAAATCCAAATTTGCAGGGGAATAATTCATCAACAAGCGACAATTCAGTTTCGTTTTCCTTCGTTTTCTCGGCAACCAATCAGTTCCCCAAACAATTACAAGATAAAAAACACAGAAATTCTGGGAATGGAGGTGTTAGGGTTCCAGATTCTTTTAATTTCTTTCTCTTCAAATCAAACACAGAAAAATCCCAAATTGTTTTTTTTTTTTTGAGGTTTTTTGAAATAGATCCTAATAACTAAAAATTGGACCTATTTCAAAAGTCAAAAATTACTAAAAATTGGACCTATTTCAAAATGTAGTCTATAAAATTGGATCTATTTCAAATTTTCCCTCTTTTTTTTTTTTTTTTTTTCAATTTACAAAGGCTTCGTGGGATCGTCGGATCTGCAAATTCATTTCAATCAATTTCTGCTGCTTCGTCATCGTCTTCCCTGCAGCGTCGTCATCATCCTCCGTGCAGCGTCCTCGTCGTCGTCGGCCTAGCTATGGTGACGGCACCGAAGAAGAAGTTGCAGCCATGGTTGGGTTCGGATGGGTTTGTTGGGATTGGGTTAGCAGTTGGGTTGCTGGGTTTGTGGTGGAGGAAAAGGAGGCTACAAGAGAGACGAGGGTAGAAGAGAGGGAGGTTACAGGAGAGAAAGGGAGGTAGACAATGTAATTAATGAAAAAGAAGAGGGGTATTGTTGTTCAAAAAAATACAATTTTGTGTTCCGCGGGGTGAAACGAGTCGTTCCATGGGGGAAAGGTGGAATGAAAAAGTGACCAAAATCCATTCCACGGGACAGCGCGTTCCATGATTTTTAGGCACACCAAACATAGAACGGAACGCCTTATCCCATTACATTTCGTCCCGTCCCACGTACCAAGCATTACCTATATGTCGGCCAGCTGCCCTCAGCCCTGGGGCATCAATTTTTATTTTATTTATTTTTTGTACTAAACGGCAGTATTAACTCATGTTATAATAGTTTAATAATTTAGTTTTTTTTTTTTTTGTCGAATTAGTAATACTATATCTTAGATTCATGAAATTCAACCTTGTGCAAGCTCGTGGATTAATTAGTATACTAATTCAAATAGTGTGGTAGAAGTTTAGGATACTTACCCTTTTTTAATTGGGTTTTAGTAATGATTAATTAAAAGTCAATAATAGTTCCGATGAGAAGAAAATTTAAATCTAACAGAGCGATTTTGTATTCACCAAGTGATGTTATTTATTAGACACAAAATACTGATACATTTATTTATACATTTTTAAATACAAGCGAGTACAATATACAATGACATGCTATATAAAAAAATGTATAAACAAGTGAGTCAATTTTGTTTTTGTAAATTATTTTTTGGTAGCGATGAGATCATTGTCTCACCATCTTTATGTGAATTATATATGTAGAAATTATAATCAAAACTCACAATAAGAATCAAAGGACAATTAGAACTGCCATGCTTAAATAGGAAGTCAAGATTGAGTATTACGACCGGCCATCATATCTCCATTATGATGAGTTCATCTTTATCTTTAGCCATGTCACCGAGAGAAGAAAAAAAAAAAAATATATATATATATATATATATGAGTTCATCTTTATCAAAAATATCCTTAAAACTATCCTGGTACTATATTGCCCCCACATAGACAGAGAAGTCACCACAAAATATGATGGAGATGAGAAGTCACCTCATAGAATTGATGGCCAGTCTGCAGACATAATGTTATTAACTGCTTTGGGTTGTTAGGTAGTTAGGAGCTTACTTACTCATGTTTCCTAGTTACAATAAATAGTAGGAGAGTCACAGTTGTAAACATCTTTTAATACAAGTACAACATACAGAAATTACATCGTTCTCTCTCTAAATTATTACCACGTCTCTAAGATTTCTTCACATTTTCTTTACTGTTGGTTTGTTAAGAAATGGGAAAGGGCCGAAAAGTTAATCTATAAGAGACGAGACTTAATCAGTTAAAAATTAAGTCATGACAAAGATGAGACATTATTCAACTTAAATTATGAGATGATCGTGTTCGTGTAAGTTTGATATGAACATGTAATATGGGTTTCTTATTAACTACATTTAGAAAAATCAAGAATAATGATGAATTGAGAAAGATCGAGAACTAGAGAGAAAGTTTAGAGAGAGAACTGGAGAGAAAATTTAGAGAGAAATGAGGCTTCTATATTTATGAGAAAATGATTAACTAACTACATTTGTGAGTTGCCATTCCTAATATATGAGCTTAACAACCTAACAAATATTCTAACAATTTTGACTGACATGGCAGTGATAATATAACAACCAATGATCATAAAACATCCATCTTCATTTCTCTCTTTGCACCCTCCACTTGGAGGCTTGATCTGAACGTGAAGTAGGGTTAAAACTTGATGTACATTAAATGGTAAAGTGTATAAAAGATTAAGTCGAAATGCATTGCGGATTTGAGCTTTGATGTCCAATGCGAGGCCATGAACCATCATTTCAAAGAGAATAGTGACACGAGTCAAACTCAACGTTTTGTTGTGATGTATGGGACGTATTAATTAGCGAATTCTATTGTTTGCTAGCACAAAATGGGATTTTAATATTTTAGGACCCTTTTTATTATTTTGTTAATTCATTTCCAATTAGGATTCTTAGGAATTTTTGGGTTTTTAAGTTATATTATGGCTGATGAGGCTTTGCCCCCTCTACCACCCCCTAGTGTAGATAACATCGTTTATTTAAAAAAATAGGTCATCTTATCCTTTAGTTTGTTATCTTTTATATTATCAATCAAGCTTTATGTTTTTTCACATTCTTTTTGGGAATTCCAGTATTATTGTTCATTAACAACTTAAAGTACAACAATAAGGGAAGAATCAATTAATACTTACTTAAAAGGCCAAACCACAAGGGCAACCCACGTTTCTATCACAATTTTGTTTTGAAGAAGCTAATTAATTAAAGGGGCCAACCATGAGGGCATCTCCCCCTAGCAGGGTACACACGGTTGTGGATGGATTAAATGGTGGTAAATTAGGTTTTGAGAACTGGACACGAATGTATGTGATTCACACATGGTTCCCCTTGCAGAGCACACACCATTGTGGATTCATAAAACATCTGTCTTCATTTCTCTCTTTGCACTCTTCACTTGGAGGCTCAATCTGAACGTGAAGTAGGGTTAAAACTTGATGTACATTAAATGGTAAAGTGTATAAAAGATTAAGTCGAAATGCACAGATGAGTTCAAAAGAACAAAGCATTGTGGATTTGAGCTTTGATGTCCAATGCGAGGCCATGAACCATAATTTCAAAGAGAACAGTGACACGAGTCAAACTCAATGTTTTGTTGTGATGTATGAGACGTATTAATTAGCCGAATTCTATTGTTTGCTAGCACAAAATGGGATTTTAATATTTTAGGACCCTTTTTATTATTTTGTTAATTCATTTCCAATTAGGATTCTTAGGAATTTTTATATTATGGCTGATGAGGCTTTGCCCCCTTCACCACCCCCTAGTGTAGATAATATCATTTGTTTAAAAAAAAGTTGTATTATAAAGAGGTCATCTTATCCTTTAGTTTGTTATCTTTTATATTATCAATCAAGCCTTATGTTTTTTCACATTCTTTTTGGGAATTCCAGTATTATTGTTCATTAACAACTTAAAGTACAACAATAAGGGAAGAAGCAATTAATACTTACTTAAAAGGCCAAACCACAAGGGCAACCCACGTTTCTATCACAATTTTGTTTTGGTAAAAGTACAAGAAGCTAATTAATTAAAGGGGCCAACCATGAGGGCATCTCCCCTTAGCAGGGTACACACGGTTGTGGATGGATTAAATGGTGGTAAATTAGGTTTTGAGAACTGGACACGAATGTATGTGATTCACACATGGTTCCCCTTGTACAGCACACACCATTGTGGATGCATTAACTGGTAGTAAGGTTTTGAGAACTGGACACGAATGTCTGTGCTCCGCATACATCATATCCACGCAACTCATCCACTCCTGCATGAGTTCATATGGATTCTTATATTTGTCTTCTTTTTGGACACTCATGTTCATTTATTTGCAACAATGACCTTTTCGTTAATGATGTCGTTTATAGATAAAGTTGAGGTTTCATTATAAAATTAATTGGTAATATGGAAAGTAGTCAAACTTACTTATAAACTCATGCAAGATCTCCTCTCATCAATGTAGGATTGATCATTCTCAACACGCCCTCTTATGTGTGACGAATTTTCAAGCTTAACACATGAACAATACAACGGGGTCGCGTGTGGTCGTTTGGCTTCACACATGAGACAACCTTACTCTAATACCATAAAGAAAGTTGAACTGTATATGTAACAAATGGGTTGACGTCAACTGAACCTAATGACTGCGGCAATTGTATCGAAACTTCGTCCGAGAAAAATGTGGAGTTTGATTTATTAGGTCTGCGCACGCGGGGAAATTAGTTTGTGTATGCTTGTAGCTCTCTATAAATATCATAGAAATCATAGGCTTGATCTGCTAGACATAACAAAATCAAAAAAGAAGTGTACGTACTTAAGTACTTGTGAGCGTGTGAGTATCTAAAAGCACAATATCTCATGTATTCTCAAGAAGTTTTGGTTAAGAATCTTGTAATGAAAATTAAACAAGAACTGTTTTCACCGGATGTTGATCTTGTTTCTCTTGTTCCTCCTTCTCCTTACGACACTGCGTGGCTGTCTATGATTCCGAATCCTCATCGAGGATCAGATGAACCCTTGTTCAAGGGATGCTTGGATTGGGTGCTCCAACACCAAAGCATACGAGGCTTTTGGGGAGATGATGATCATGTTCCAACCCTAGGGTCCCTCACTTCAACTCTTGCGTGCATTGTTGCACTTACCACATGGGATGTTGGCTATGATGCCATTCAGAAAGGTAAGTAAAAGAAACTAGTTGATCAAATTTCGTAACTGGACCCGACCCTGGAAAAAAAATTAAATATGGAAAATACCTGTTTTTGCAGTTGGAGTAATTGGTTGTTACAAATTTTTCTTATATTTATTGTTTAGGGCTGGCATTCATCCATGCAAGTACAGAGAAGCTACTGGAAGAGCAAAATGGTACTTTTCCTGAGTGGTTTGTGATTGTTTTCCCAGCAATGGTGGAACTTGCACAGACCAAAGGACTGCGTGTTTATTTTTCTCATGGTTCAACAGCGCTGGTAGAACAAGTCTTCCAAGAGAGAAAACAAATATTTCAAATGCACAGGTATATATAGTTTTGATTTTACAACTGTACTTTAACTTCTTTTGTAGAGATACAAAAACTAAGTAATAAAGAGGAAATACAAGGAAGAAATGAGGGATAAATTATGACAGAGAGGATTGGTGATGGGAAGAATGCGGATAAAAATACACATAAAATGATAGGCAACATGAAAACTAAAAACTGAAACAGTTTTATCATAGGTTTTCTTATCTAGTTTGGGTTTTAATTTTCTATGGCATTGTCCATTTCTCCCTCCTCCCTCATACCACTCACCATCTTACTTTCATTCTATAAAAAGTTAAAAAAAAAAAAAAAAAAACTAAAAATGGAATGTTTATCGAACAGCTCTAAATATTTAATCTAATTTTCGTTGTAGCAGCAGGTTGGTGCAAAGTGGTGATCAGCAACAGTACTATTCACTAGAGTTTATGCAATACCTCGAAGCTTTGCCTGAAACATATGATATTAACTCCAACGAGACTCTACTAATATCCCAAAGTGAGGAAGATGGACTGTTTATCCAATCCCCATCAGCTATTGCTTACGCTTTCATGAAGACAGGACGCAAGGAGTTTTTGTCCAAGTTGGATTCTATCGTCCAAAGATGTGGGTTCTCAGGTACATGGGACATACATAATAAAAGCATGCATGATGCATGCAAGTCAAATCCATCTGAAAAATGCCAAAATTCCCAATAAAGTTTGTTTTTGTTTTGTTTTTTCCTTCCTATGATGTGATTGTTGGTCTACAATGCGCAGTCTGCTGTCACCAGTACAAATGTCACATACGCACGCACGATATATCTCGGAGTATCGTAATTACTATTTGTTAACCGTTAAATTTTTAATGAAAATATAAAAATTAAGATCTAATATTTTAAAAGTTCCAAACCATCATACACTTCGGAGCATTTTACAACTTTAGATATACACCTCACAACAAAAATGTATCGTGACAAATAAACCACATGAACTTAAAGAGTGAGACAATTCTATAAACGTGTACAGTTCCTGCAATCTACCCCATGGATGAAGACCTTCTAAGGGTTTGCCTCATTAATCGGATTGAGAGGCTGGGACTGGCAGAGCATTTCATGGCGGAGATAAAAAGTATGCTGGGACAAGTTTACAGGTGACTATCTAATATTCATCACTAAGCAATATATGCACACTATCTGGTTGATTAATTGGTTTTTTTTTTTTTTTCAAAAAAAAAAAAAAAAGCAGAAGTTACATCAGTTGCGAAGAGCCAAAGAGCAAGGAGGCGTTACAACTATATAAAGATTCACTCGCATTTCGACTTCTCAGACTAGACGGTTATACAGTATCTCCTCGTAAGGATCAATTAATAGTAAATTGCTCATATATGCTTTTTTATTGCGAAACATCACATAATTTACAAATGTGGTTTAAAGAGTTAGTCTATTTAATATTACTTTTTCTAGTTATATATACTCGTGATTGTTAAGGAAATCAACCCCATCTCATTAAAGGACCTACACAAATCTAGAATAAAGAATTCTAGAACATTCACTAAGGTTGGTTAGCTAGATTATCCAAGTTAAAGTAGTACTTTGTAGAAATGACTAGAATGTTGTTTCTTAAGTTGGTGGAAGAGTCTAGAAGAATGGTGAGGTTTCCACCAACATGCAAGATTAGTGTAGATAATTCTAGCTTAGGAAGTTAGTGGAATTATCTAGATATCTCTAGCATTGTGTGTCCATGCTTCTCCAAGGTTCCATCCATGCCTATAAAAGGAGAAGGCATCCACACCATTTGTATCAACAAATCAACAAATCAACCAAGCAAGCTTGTAAGCAAGCAAGCAAGTGAGAGTGAGAACAAAGAGTAGTCTTGTAAGAGTGTGAGTGCTCTAGAGTTTGTCTCTAGAAAGTGAGTGAGTGTCATAGCTTCCCATGTGTGTCCTTGATAGTTTGTGTTGTAATATTTTGTGTGTGTAATACAAGTAATTAGTTTACTTGTGTTGTCTCTCCAACACTTGTGTTAGAGTTGTGTACTCTAAGTTTTTTTTCCCCAACAATTGGTATCAGAGCGGTACGATCAGGGACCGTCTCTATTAAAGCTTTTGAGAATCATGAGAAGTTTAGTACTTCGCAAGATTATTCGTTAATCTTGTTCGGCTTATCAAGGCTCTGCCGACATGATGGGAGATCTTCAAGTTGTTGGAGTAATCAAGAAGTTGAACAACAAAAATTACAACACGTGGGCGACGTGTATGGAGTCTTACCTACAAGGCCAAGATCTTTGGGATGTCGTTGGCGGTAATGAAGTTACGCAGCCAGAAGAAGACACCAGTGGCGTTTTGAGGAAGTGGAAGATCAAGGCAGGTAAGACCATGTTTGCCTTAAAAACTACAGTTGAAGATGACATGTTAGAGCACATACGGAAGGCCAAGACACCAAAAGAAGCATGGGACACCTTCGCCACACTCTTTTCAAAGAAGAACGATACAAGACTGCAGCTTCTCGAGAACGAGTTGTTATCAGTGGCCCAAAGGGACATGACGATTGCGCATTATTTCCACAAGGTAAAGTCTATTTGCCGTGAAATTTCTGAATTAGATCCTAGTGCTGCCATTGTAGAATCCAGGATAAAAAGAATAATTATCCATGGATTGAGACCCGAATATCGAGGCTTCGTTGCCGCTGGACAAGGATGGCCGACCCAACCATCACTTGTTGAGTTCGAGAATTTGCTTGCCGATCAAGAAGCTTTGGCAAAGCAAATGGGAGGGGTCTCGTTAAAAGGTGAGGAGGAAGCGCTCTACACCAAAAGTAAAGGCAGCTTTAAGCAGCGTGCTGGTGGTGGGTCTAAGAGAAATGGTGACAAGGAAAAAGGTCATCAAGGAGGAGGGAGTTCTCGGCCAGTGGGAGCTCCGAAGTATCACGGCAATCGTGGTCAGTCCCAGAATAATAAAAGATTTGAGGGCAAGTGTTACAATTGTGGAAAGAAGGGCCATATGGCGAATGATTGCTGGTTCAAAAAGCCTGTAGAAAGTAATGTTGCCAACTCAGAGAAGAAAAGTGAAGATGATTGGGACGCCATAGCATATCTAGCTATGGATGAAGAATGGGATGCTGAAGCATCTTCTTGGTGGTGCTCAGAAAATGAAGTGTTGCCTGACTCAAGAGAGATTGAAGATATGTTGCAGGAGAAAATGGGAGACCAAGCTGCCCAAATCCAATCGAGTCCAGATGAGCTCGAGGAATTGCTTGATGGTAACGATGTCAAGAAAGAAGTACCTAAGAGTCATTGGAAAACTGAAGAAGTTAGATCTAGTGAAGTGGAAGTATCAACTCCACAATCACAACTAAGGAGGTCAACAAGAATCTGGAAGCAAAATCCGAGATACGTTAGCACAGCCATAGAAGAAGAAGCAACTGGACCTGAGTGCTTCAAAGTTGAGAGAAGAGGTCGATGCGTTAAAGAAATATCAAACTTGGGATCCAGTGGCAAGGCCAAGAAATGTGAAACCCATCTCATACAAATGGGTGTTCAAGATGAAGCGTTGTTAACCCAGCGTAGAGAGAAGAATGAGATGGTGTTGAGGGGGAGTGTTAAAGAAATCAACCCCATCTCATTAAAGGACCTACACAAATCTAGAATAAAGAATTCTAGAACATTCACTAAGGTTGGTTAGCTAGATTATCCAAGTTAAAGTAGTACTTTGTAGAAATGACTAGAATGTTGTTTCTTAAGTTGGTGGAAGAGTCTAGAAGAATGGTGAGGTTTCCACCAACATGCAAGATTAGTGTAGATAATTCTAGCTTAGGAAGTTAGTGGAATTATCTAGATATCTCTAGCATTGTGTGTCCATGCTTCTCCAAGGTTTCATCCATGCCTATAAAAGGAGAAGGCATCCACACCATTTGTATCAACAAATCAACAAATCAACCAAGCAAGCTTGTAAGCAAGCAAGCAAGTGAGAGTGAGAACAAAGAGTAGTCTTGTAAGAGTGTGAGTGCTCTAGAGTTTGTCTCTAGAAAGTGAGTGAGTATCATAGCTTCCCATGTGTGTCCTTGATAGTTTGTGTTGTAATATTTTGTGTGTGTAATACAAGTAATTAGTTTACTTGTGTTGTCTCTCCAACACTTGTGTTAGAGTTGTGTACTCTAAGTTTTTTTTCCCAACAGTGATAACTTTCATACCTGTTGTTGCTAGTTTTGCTACGATGGTGTAACTTAGTTGTCAAGAAAAATTCAGTTTATTTATTTGTCTACATGCTAAAAGTTGTTACTGTTTGCAGGGAAGTTCTGCTGGTTCCTTGATGATGAAGATAAAATGGTTTACATAGAAGAGCACCATGAAATTTTTCTGCGAGCCATATATAATGTATACAGGGCAACTGACGTGACCTTTACAGGAGAAAGTCAGCTTGAGGATGTTAAGGAGTTCTGTAGAAGAATATTAGAAAAGCAGACATTGAAAGATTCTAAGAATTTGGTTGGGCCTACCAGTATGACTGACTTGCAAGACCAGGTTTATATGACAAATAATCAGGATAAATATGAATAAAAATATGCAAAATAAAACAGAATATATGCTCAATCATTATAATTTAGTTATTTAATCATCTGCTAATTAATTTTGTTGCATATCTCCCTTGAGTAGATTAAGCATGAAATTAGTATTCCATGGCTTGCTCGGTTGGATCATCTGGAGCACAGGAAGTTCATTGAGAGGGAAGAGTCTGTTGGTCCATGGACAGGAAGGGGCTTATCCTACGGGTAATTAAATTAGTACTAACTAATTAAATACATTAAGGCAGTCAAATCTCCGACTAAGCAGTTCAATTACTTAATACCTTGCAGATTACCATGTCAAAGCAACGGCATGCTGCTACAACTTGCTATCGAGAATTATACACTACGGCAGTCCATGTTCAGAAATGAATTAAAGGAGTTAGAAAGGTTCGTATTCACTCTCCACATTTTCACTAAAGATTTTATTTTCTTTAATTTGCCCAAAAACAAAATAAGTAAACACCAGTACCTTTTTTAGTAAAAGATAATGCAGAATTTCCAATTTTTTATTTTATTTTAATACTGGAGTTAATTAATCATGGAAACCATTTTCTTTTTCTGTTTTGGGTGAAAATATAATTAATCGTGAAGGTGGTCAAAGGGCATGGGTCTTGTTGAAATGGGGTTTGCTCGACAGAAAACCGCGTACTGCTATTTCGCCGTTGCTTCAACAGTATCACATTCTTCCCTGTCAAGTGTACGGCTGGCACTTGCCAAAGGTGCAGTAATTGTTACAGTTGCTGATGATTTTTTTGATAAGGAAGGTCCAATGAATGAATTGGAAGCTCTTGCCAATGCCGTCAAGAGGTAGACTACATACATTAAACTATAATTATTGTATCTGCTGGTTAAATAAAATTAGTTAAAGTTCCCTATAAAAAATAAAACTAATAAAAATAGTTTGAAAACTTTGTTAAAGTTCCCTATAAAAAAGAAAACTAATGAAAATAGTTTGAAAACTTTGAGTTTTCACGATAAGAATAAAATAAAGGGTAAAGTGAATAGTACCAGAATTGACTTTTTAGTGTAAAAATATGGTTTTTCATTAAAGTAAACAATACCCGGAGTTTTTCGTTAAAATTCCCTATATAAAACTACATAGCTCACTGTTATGTGTTGAATCTCGCATTCATGTTATGTAACTGAAGTTATATATAATTCGTGCATGCATCCCAACATAAAGCAGTAACTCATAGTATTATTTTTATGTAATTAAATGTGTTCATCCTTAAAAATCAGATGGCAGGACGAAGGATTGGATGGACATGGAAAAACTATATTCAAGGTTCTCAAAGATTTTGTTGATGACATTTCTTGGCAATTCTTCAATCAAAATGGATATGACATAAAGAGTTATCTCCAGGATCTAGTAAGATTAAATTTCGGTAAATGAATTTAGTCGACATAACGGTAAAAAAAATGTGTTACTTATTCTTTCTTTTCTTTTCTTTTTTTTTAATTTTGCCGAAATGAATTTAGTGGCAGCAAACATTTGTAAGCTGGTTAAAGGAAGCAGAATGGAGCAGAAATGGGCATCCCTCGTCAATTGTTGAATACCTCCAGGTAGCCACATGCTCTGTTGCTTCACACACTATTCTTCTTTCAGCTGCTCTTCTGCTCAGTACACCTCCAGAATTAGAGATCCTCAAGTCCCCTCAAAGCCATCCACTTACAAATTCACTTATGGTTTTGACACGGCTTTTGAACGAAATTCAAAGCTATCAGGTATATGAGGAGAAATTTGTGTTTTAACGTCACACAATAAGACTGGATAATCTCTCGAGAAATTCATAATGACGCATTTTTTATTAGTTGTCATCATGTTTAGTAATATTAACTAGTGGGGAAAATTGAAATTAATGATTTAATTGCAGAGGGAGGAAGAGGAGGGGAAACCAAACCTTGTTCTGCTACACATGAAGGGAAATCCCAATTTGGGGGCTGAAGAATCAATTGGAATCATACAAAAGATGTTGGATGAAAAGAAGAAAGAGTTTCTAGAACATGCTCTGGTTATTAATGGCATCAATGGTGATGTTATGCCAGAGGCATGCAAAAAACTCCACCTCTTCTGCGTTAAAGTTTTTCAGATGTTTTACAATTCTACAAATGCATTTGACTCCCCAACAGAATTGCTTGCTGACATCAACAAAGCAATTTATGATCCCTTGAGAGTGGATGCACAAGGAATATCAAAGAAGGATAAAACTAAAATTTTGGCTGGCTATGGAAAATCCCAGACTACTTGTGTTATGAAAGTCCAAGGGAACTTAAGGAAAGAATTTGTGGCCAAACCTTACTTGGGATATGGGGTCTTGTCACTTAAGCTGAGAAAACCAACTATATTTACGACATTTCGGAATCTCAAGGTTTGCAACTATTCCGGCTACTGGGTTTAACACTCCTCCTCTAGCTTCATGTACTCGTCCTGTTAGTGCAGAAAGAAATTATAAATATTCAATTTGTACTACAGATGAATAAAAGATGAGGGTGAAAGTGGTTAGTTAGTCATCTTAATGTAATAATTCATTTTTCTTCTATGGAGAAATGTGGCAACTGCTGCGTAGACCCCTTAATTTGTGTGTCCATGTATAATAATTTCTTAGAGTGGATTTTCACCCCTGTGGCCGAAAGATCACCGTTCGAGTTGTGAAAACAGTCTATTTGCAAAGCAATGATAAGGTTGCGTACGATAGATGTCCCCCCTCACTGTCCCCTCCTGACCTTTGCAAACTGAGAAGCCTTGTTGGGTTGAGGTCATCCTTTTATATAAGCAACTCAGAATGTCAATCAATATGTGACGGTGGAAATGCATCACATATTGTGATGCATTTTCATTTTCTATGACGAGTGTTTGTTGTCATTTAATCATGTTTTCTTATAGTGATATATATATATATATATGATAGGACAATGTTAGGAAGACTACATTTGTAGACAAAATTTGCAAACTAAATGATGTGTAATCAATAGGAATGAACACGTTTATCAACGGTTAAGTAATAAACCAATCATCAACTTCTATGTCCTTTTGTTTATAAAATTTTGTCTACAAATCTAATCTCCCTAACATTACCCTGTATAATACCTAGGCCAAAAACTTTTCTTGCTACCTGTGGTGATAGAGCCCAATAGTTGATCATCAAATGGGATCTGCATTCATTGCGAAAGTGAGCATGGGCAGACTAAGGAGGTCATCATCTATTTCTTACTTTCTTCACATGGACACGGGGAGTCGCCTGATATGGATCCAATGTCAAGGGTGTAGAGATCAAGGACACCATTGCCTTTACCAAAACAACCAATTTTCAACAGTTCAAAGTCCTCTTCTTATCAGAGACTCGCTTGTGGTAGCCACCGCCTTTGCCGACCTGGAATATGCCGTGGAAACTTTTGCACATATCGTTTGGAGTACGAAGATGTTCTGTTACTGAATGTTAACTTGCACTAGAAACCTTTACTTTTGATTCAGACTCAAGGTTCCTTAAAGAGAAGATTTCAAACATGGTTTTCGGGGTGGTACTAATCAGCAAGACATGGATCACTATGGTTCTGAGGGAGGTAATGTTTCACTCATATTAGGGTTGGGATGGAAACCTCACTCCCTTATCGGCCAATTAGGCTCTACAGTTCAGGGAGGTTCTCATATTGCCTCCAAAAAATGGTCAATAACAATCACAGCCGCACTACGTTTTTCCAAATTGGTGCAGATTATATACCAACTAGTCGATATTCTCAAAACACGGACATGTACAATTATGGTGCATTTGGTGCGTACTTTGTGAACATGACAGACATTTTGCAGGAACACCTCTAGAAATCCCACCCGAACATTTTGTTAAGTAATTACTCATGGATTGTTCGACCAGCCTACGAAATGTTGGAACAAGCACTGGTGAATTACTTGTCTAGGATTCCTGGCATAACGAGAATCCAAACGCCGTGAGTTTTCAATTTGTGCTACCAAAGGCCAGAGGGTCAAGACCAGGGTTTGAGAATCTTCCCAATACCACATTCCGTTTTGTAGGTGCTGATATGGTGGTGCACCCTCCCAGTGCCTTTTGGTTGGGTGTCAATCAGAGGCAAGTGGAGTATTTTTGCTTGGCAATGCTACCGTCTCTCGATGCTGAAAGCATAAGCGCCATAGGAGTATATCAACCAACAAAGCACCGTGTGACATATAATCTTACCAGAAGTATGTTGCGTTTTAACCCCAAGATTAATGCACTCGAAATCCATGAAAAGTATTTTCCTGTTCCTAATGCTCATAAGGAATACTATCAGATCAGAAATAAATAAAAGTTTCAAAGATGAGTTCAATCTTCTTTGTCTTGTCAGCCTTGAACACAATTTATTTATTTTTTTTATAGAAAAAAAGGTCAAAATTGTGTTAATAAAGGACATATTACAACTTCCACAAATTAAAACAATTTGGCATTTTTTGAAAAAAAATTTAAAAAATCTAGCATTTCAGATTTGTTTAAAGTAGAGTGCAAGACTATAAAAGTCGAATGAGGATCCGGGGATCCTCCAATTACATTCGTTCATCATACATTGTGTGGTCAGTTTTCTTCAGGTACTGTTTAATTTTAAATAAAAAATTTACAATGATTTCTGGCCGCACGATATACGATAAACGGATGTGATTGGAGAATCCCCAGGATCCTCACAAAGAGGATCCGGAGAGGATCCTCATTCATAAAGTCTTCTAATTCGCACTGTCCAAAATGATCCAAGGGTTCTAACAATGCCACGTATTTAATAAATTAATTATATTTTTTTTTTCATAAAATGTAGAGGATCCTCATCCTAAAAAACCAAAAAGAAGTTTCATACAAATCAAGATCGTCTAATTAATCCGTCTTAACTATCAAATCTCTACTTTAAATTTAAGGCATTTTTCTATTAACAAAAGCTCACAATCTGCATTGTAAAACCTCTCATTTTTGCTCTTAGAATAAACGATCTCAAACAAGATTGCCTACATTTGGAATTTTCATGGCCAACAAAGTAATCTTTCTTTGTCTATACATTCTGTCATCAATTATTTTGTTACCAGGAGTCGAAAATGCAAAACTAGGGTTGACTATTAAGCTCATTCACCGCGACTCCCCGGAGTCACCTCTTTACCAACCTAACCTCACACCACAAAGAACACAAAACCTCGTTCTACAATCAAAAGCCCGCGTCAAATGCCTAAGGAATGAACGTTTACAGCCCAGCAATTTTAACTCAGGTACCAATTTTGTGCGTCCGAAAGTTGATTGCCAGAAGGCGTTACGTTCATGGTGCAAGTGAACATAGGCACATTCAGGATGTCACAGCCCATTGCTTACTTTCTTGACATGGACACGGGGAGTGACCTTATGTGGCTACAATGCCAAGAATGTAAAGGTCCAGGGCACCACAGCTTTCACCAAAACAACCCCGTTTTCAATCATTCGCAATCTTCTTCTTATAGAAAACTTATTTGTGATCGTCATCCCCTTTGCTTTCCTGGAAAATGCATCGGAAACTTTTGCTCATACCATATAGTGTATGACGATGAGGCTACAACTGAAGGCTATCTTGCGTCCGAAACCTTTACTTTTGAATCAAACTCAATGCGGAGTGAAAGGGTTCCAAATATAATTTTCGGTTGTGGTATATTAATCAGATAGGTATGGATGCTTATGGTGAAGAGGGAGGTAATGTCGCTGGAATATTAGGCTTGGGATGGTCACCTCATTCTCTTGTCAGCCAATTAGGTTCTATTTCCGAAGGCCAGTTCTCACATTGCCTCCAAAGAATGCCCTATGACCATCACAGTCCCAACACATATCTGAGATTTGGTGCAGACATACCCAATAGACCATCTTTTCAACAGACTGAGTTAGCAAAATTTGGTAGACTTATTCCTTACTTTCTGAACATGCTAGACATTAGTGTTGCAAGTTTGCGTCTACATATCCCACCCGAACATTTTGCTAGGAGGCCGCAGTTTTGTGGTGGGACACTAATAGATACAGGAACTATGCTTACTCAGGACTTATTCAACCAGCCTACGAAATCTTGGAACGAGCACTCGTGAATTACTTCTCTAGGTATCGTAATATAACAAGGATTCATAGAGAAGACTTCAATTTGTGCTACCAAAGATCAACGGTCAGAAGAGAAGGATTTATGAATCTTCCAACAATCACATTCCATTTGAGAGGTGCTGATCTTCTGTTGCAGCCTCAGGCAGCGTTTCTTGTTGATCTAACCGGGCGGTCCTACAGGCGAGAGTATTTTTGCTTGGCAATGTTCAACGAAAGTGATGATACCGTAATAGGTGCATACCAGCAAACAAATCAGCGTTTCATATATGATCCCGGTAGAAGGACATTGCGTTTTGGCCCTGAAGATTGTAGCAGAACTCCATGAACTTCGTTGTGTCATGCCATAAATAAAACGAAATAAATTAATAAGGCAAATTTATAATCAACCTTCCCTTCTTTTTATATATCTATATATATCTATAGAGTTCGTTTTTGCTCACTCCTAACTCAAAAAAACTGTTATTCTCCTCAAAACTCGTGTCACGTATACAAAAAACTAACCATGCTTAGTCTACATTCTTTAATCTTTTATGGCGGAAAAGGAAAAAAAATTAAATTAAATTAATCAAGAATTTAGATATGTACAATGAAACTAAATTGAAAGTTGTCGATGGTGTAATTTTAACATTTGTTTCTTGCGTCAAAATTCGTATTGATCGTGTCAGACTTTCGCGTTTCAAAAGTCAAACGGAAAACAGTAGAAGCATGTGTTAATGTATGGTAAAGAAGGCAAGCACGATCCTTTTCTCTGTTCCACTCAGAAATCCAAGACTTGTGTTATTTTTTCGATCAAAGAAGCAAACATTTCAGTCCCAAAAACTCCCACGTAAAATCATAGACAGTACATTACGTTGAACTTCCTCAATTTCTCCGAAAGCTCTGTCGATTAACCCGACAAATGTCTACTCTAAACATAATCGCAGCTCACAACCTCCCTTCACCCTCAACCTCCTCCTTCGTTGCTCAATCTCACAAACCCAACTCGCTTTCACTCTTCTTCTGCAACCAAGCCTCCAGCAAACCCGACCCACCAAGGCTTTCGGGCTTCCCGACCCGGAAAAAACGAAGCTGGATTGTGGGGTCGGTCGCTGAGGACAGAGAGGTGGTTCCATTGAAGGAAAAACTTGCAGAGGAGCAAGATAGCAGGTTACTGGTTAATGGGTCGGAAGAGTTTCAGGCTCTTTCGACATCGTCGGAGGAGAAAGGAGAGGGGGATGATTTGGATAAGCTGACGAGCAGAGCAATTAATGCGTTGATTGTTCTGGGATTGGGGACCTTTGCGGTCTCTAAGTTGCTCACAATCGACCACGATTATTGGCATGTAAGTGATCTCATTCATATGTGTGTGTATGTATATCTGTAAATATATTGGTCTGTGTGTTCATGGATAATGATGCTCATATGACTCTTTGAAGGGTTTCGTCTTATGGGTTTATCTTAGTTTGTTGATTAATTGATTAAAGTTTTCAGCTTTAATTCTCGAATTGGTTGATTCTTAATACTTTAATCTATACTTAGTTAAGTTTCTCTGCTGGATTTGGAACATCTTTTAGTAGAATGATGAACCGAATTGAAATTGGTATCTGTGAATTCATGGATTTTGATGCAAGTAAGCTGAAGAAGGTTTAAAGGGTTGTGTTGTTTGGCTTAATTTGTTAATTTGTTAATTTGCTTGAAGTCTTCAGCTTTGTTTTTGGAATGGGTTGATCCTTAATACTTTTTAAGTTAACCTTTACATGTTTGAATGATGAGCTGAATCGAAATTGAGTTCTTTTCTTCTCTATATTGAATAAGGTGGTTGCCTCTGTAACTTGTTGTATTTTGGATGTCAAAGCTTAATTTTTGAGACGTTTTTAAGGGATGGACGCTTTATGAGATACTAAGATATGTACCGGAACACAATTGGATTGCATATGAACAAGCTCTTAAAGCAAATCCGGTTTTTGCCAAAATGGTGATAAGTGGTGTTGTCTATACTCTAGGAGATTGGATTGCCCAAGTAAGTCTCTCTTCACTGTCTTCAGATAAGATTGGATAAAGTTTGTCTCAGTCATGGCTTGTTTTTATGGTTTCTTAGTTGTTTCCTATTGTATGTGAAGTGTTTTGAAGGGAAGCCGCTTTTGGATTTTGACCGGAAACGCATGTTCAGATCAGGCCTTGTTGGGTTTACTTTCCATGGATCCCTCTCCCATTTTTATTACCAATTTTGTGAGGTGAGAATTCTGGTTTATATTTGCTTATTTCTGGCTTGTTTGATGAGTTTCTATGAATGGCTAAACTTATTGACTCCGATTTTCAGGCTCTTTTTCCTTTGGAGGATTGGTGGGTGGTCCCTGCCAAAATAGCCTTTGATCAAACTGTCTGGTCAGCCATTTGGAACAGCATCTATTTTGTGGTTCTGGGGTTCTTGCGTTTCGAGTCCCCAACCAAGATTTTTGATGAATTGAGGGCTACATTTGTGCCAATGCTGACTGTAAGAAACTCTTCTAAATCTTCCTTATCAGTTTTAAATGTCTTGTTTTTGTTTTTGTGATTGTATTTTGCTTGTTTTGAATGGATTGCGAGATTATTTTTTTACCAGATAGAGTTGGATTTCTGTAAAAACACTTGAGGAGGATCTCTTCACTTATATCTGATTTAAGTTCTCTGACCCAGTTATCATAGCTTGTTTTGCTTCATATGCTGCTGATTATATTAATAGATCATGTAACAATAACGGGTAAAAGAACTTCCATATGTCGGTAAAGTACAAAAGTATATCTAAAAGAAGAGAACATTTGAATTTTGAGCTAATGTGGTCTCCAAAAGTAGTAATTGTTTCTTTCACTTGTACGCATACAGTCATACCAGCAGAGGTTAACGTGATACCTTAAAAAAAGTATATACAAGGGTCGAGGGTGGATGGTAAAAACATGAATATAAATTCATTATAGTTTCTGTTTGAACCTAGCAACTAAAATTAAGCAGAAATTATTATGACTTCGATATTTGATCTAAATGCTTCTTGTGGTTTGAGTTTCTATGAATACGGGTTTGATTGGTATATTGTAAGTGGTAACCTACTTATATTCGTGAGTAAATTGGCATGACAGGCGGGATGGAAACTTTGGCCATTTGCTCATGTGGTTACGTATGGCCTGATCCCTGTTGAACAAAGGCTTCTTTGGGTGGACTGTGTGGAGCTTATTTGGGTTACTATTCTCTCAACGTAAGCCTCCAATCTTAGTTTCTTTTAAATGGCGAGAATTTCTGTGTGGGAACCCCTACCCTGATAAGGGTAGTCTGCCCTATTTTGTATGCCTGTTAATTTCAATATGTGTAATATCGTTTCTCACTGGTTAAATTTTCTTTGGGCAGTTATTCAAATGAGAATGCAGATTCCAGTTTATCCGAGGCATCTTCTGGTGCAGATTCTGCTTCTTCGTCAAGCAGTTCTTCAAAGGTATGTCACGTTAGCTGTTACTGTAGGGCCTTTTTCAGAATCTTAATACATGTTTGGGTCCAACAATGAAATCTTCAAATAATGAAATACGTGATTCCGTGTGCAGGACTAAATTCTGAAAAGCATGGTACTGAGACGGTTTTCTACAGCCAATGCAGTAACCACTGTTTCCACCCTATTAGTGTTTGGAAGCGCAAAATTTCTATACGAGAACTGCGAGGAAAGTACTTGTTAGGGGAGATCATCATTCAATGGCTGTGCAGACCACAATATAATATGAAGCAGCATGAGCTATGTAGCTTGGGAGACCAGCAATTATTGGTTATCCTAACCAAACATTATGATACGAAGAATAATTTTCCTGCCAAATCTGTTCTATATTCGTTCTCAAATTCAGTCAGCTCCCCCTGGCGATCTCGTTCTATGTATATTCATTGGAGTAGCTGTAAATTTCAACAGGTACTGCAACTCAGGTTGTAGCTTGGAGAAACTGTATACTTGTAATAATAATGCCATAAAGAAGAATAAGAAGAGATTTTGTAACTACTTGATGTTTCTTGATGTTGAAATGACTGCCTTTTTCGGCGAATTTTGAGAACATTGCTTGGCTTCTTCCTTGGAATGAGCTTCATCTTCTTAACAAATCACAGTTTCACATATATGCTGCAATGATTTATTTAAATATTAAAAGAAATATTTTTGTGCACGTGTCAAACTATAATTACCATTCAAATAAGAACAGCTACTTTTGAGTTTTAAATTAGGACATTTTTAATTGAGCACAATCATCCGTCTTTCTAGCAATTTATAATTTGATAAGTGTAAAGAGAACTCATCAAAAACACACCATAAACAAAAATTGCACAAAGAAAGTAGCCAAGTATCGTCTTTATTTTTAGCTAGGAATTTGTAGTTCAGTTTGTTAAATAACACTCTCAGCTACACCCAAGGTCTAAATTCGAATATCCCCTTCCAAAGTTGAGAAATCTAGTCCTCATCGAAATCCTTTGAAGTGTTCGGTGGTTCTTACCGAACAGATGTATTCACAGCGGGCATTACTATCGAACATCTTTTTAATCCAATGTGGCGTTAAAAGGGCCATTTCCATGGTACATCACATGCAGTGCACGTGACCACCCAACATTTCACAAATCGCGCGGGATCCAACTGCCGTCGACAGAAACCAACTTCCTCTGCCTCCCTCAAGCAAATAGCAGCACCCCAAAATTTTTGAAATTACAGAACGAACCCCAGATCTGAAAATTCTCTTGCACCTCGATCTCGGTACCCCTTTTTAGATCCGATATCGCCTGAACCGGGTCAGAAAACAACAATGGCGAAGGTCGAAGAATTGCGCCAAGAATCTAAGGACGCCAGCGTCGCGAAGAATAAGAAGAAGAGGAGCCACGGCTCCACCGAGTTCTTCGTCTTCGTGGATTACCTCTTCCTCTCGATCTTTTTCGCGTTCCTCTGCTTCCTCATCTTCAAGATTGCATCCGATTTTTTCTCTCTCTAGACACCAGCATTGTTTCGAATCAGGTTGATCCTCCGATCCCTCCTCTCAATTTCGTTGATGTTTTTTTTTCCCTCAATTTTTGGTATTCTGAATGCAATTTGTGTAATGGGTTCCTCCTGTGATTTCTTGATTGTTGTAGGTCCGACCATTTTTGTTGATTTGGGTACAGAAAAGAAACTTTTTGTGATAATCAAGTTAAGGAGCAGCTAAATAGATAGCTTAAATTAATAAATGTCGAACCTTTAATTTGTATCCATGGTGTAATTGGATGTAGCTTGAGTAACTGTATCTGTATTTAGTTTCAAAAAGTAATGTTGTTTTTATTGGAGCGATATTCTATTATAATCTAAACTAGAGGACAGGAATTCGAACTTGGGTGGAGACGAGAAAGCACACTGCTTTAGCCAACTTGGTTAGGCGAGATTGGCGGTTGTAATTGTAATTGAATGGATAGGTAGAGGTATCAATAGGACTTTGAATTCATTGAAACTAAAATGAAGTTTGGTATCTGTGGAGTTGCAATTTGTTCTCTTCTGGGTAGTTGTTGAATTTGATGGCTGGTGTTCAATGTGAAAATTCTGTGGTTGGTGCTGGTATTTATTCTAGGCATAAATACGGCTGTTGAATGCCAAATATGGTAAGTTTCTGCGCATGTTGTTATAAATCCAAACAAACAATAAACTTGTCAGTTCCTTAGATTTTTCAAGGACGAGGAAAATCAATTTCAGGTGGACTATTTTCAAGAGGAGCTGGTCCTGTGAACCAGTTTTTTTCAACTGGTCATTTCTCTATTTACTTGACTAGGATTAATGAAATGCACTCAGATTTAAACGCCGTTTCGCGTCAATTGGCTTATGGTTATATCTAAACCAATGCGTCTTTAGTTTCTGAACATTTTTTAGTATAATGTTGTTGAATGGTCGTAGGGCTCAATCGATAAAATGAAGATTGCTTGTGATTCCCACTTAGAAACGTATGCAGGCTCCAGTTTAGGATTATTGATTAGTAACTATAGCAGTTGTTTATGCATTTGCAGCTGTTTCTTTTAGTAACATTTCTACTGGATTATGTAACATGTACAGGTCCAAGCTTGAAGAACTTCATGGGTGTTGGCTTGGTTGAATTCAGATTTTGCAAACCCAAATTCACGATGTTTTTGGGTGAATCGAAAATTTCTTGTTCCCTTTTGATCCAATGTAATTTAGAAACAGTTGTTTTTTTATGGCTAAACTTCTGGGTACATCACATATGTTCAAGTGTAACATTCATATATGAATTAAGATGATGGATTATGTCTTTCTATTAAGAACTAGAAGGTGTTTTGTGAATTGCTTTCATACCAAAATGAAGTTAACAAGTGGGGTTTATATCTAATCTTTGATTGATGGCACATCTAACCATTTAATAGCAATGGTGAGGGAACGTGTATTGTACGCAGTCTTACCTTTACTTTGCAAAGAGGTTGTTTTCACGATTCGAACATGTGACCTTTGGGTCATAAAGGAGCTAGTTTTCCGTTGTGCCAAGGCTTTCCCTCACCTAACCATTTATTAATTTGACGAAATTTTTTTCTAGCTTTACTAATTCGTTGAAAAGCCTTGATGTTGATTGGCTTTGGAATTAATGTCGGATTTGAACATATTCTTTTTGCTTGCTGGTGTAATTAATTTGTTTCTGATTAGTAGGTCTAGTTGCTTCTTCTATTAGGTCTACCTTGTAAAAATATTTGGTTTGCACAAAAAAAAATAGTAGGGAAGTGATTTCCGCAATCAGTTCCTAACCCTGCAAACACGAGCGTGAAAAATCATTGCCCAAAAAGTAAGCTTCCTCTCTCTCACACGCATACTTGCAAACACAAAAGCATGGTTAAAGAGTCAAGAGAATAACAGCTGCTGACGAGCATTCATTGATTCACACTAGAAGTGGAACTACCAAATAAAAACAGCAAAACATAGATTTATTTACGTAACTACTTTATTCGAAGCTAGAGAAGCAGCAGTCTCTCAAGATTCTAGCTCTCTCAAACTGAATAGACAGAAGAAGAAAAACACATACAACTAGTCGACGGATACAGAATCATGACCTAGCGCGCTTATTCAAATCAAAGCTCATTGCCAAACGAATTCAGGGAGTTGGAGCATGTTAGAATCAGAGCTATACAACTACACAACCAAGACTAACAAGATTTGAGACAAATATTCTGTAAGGTTTTTAAGAAGAAATCAGAGGAAGAAGAAACACACAGAGCATATCTCTGAAACATCTATCATTGTATTTCCCTTACTGAGCAGTAAAGCTCGAAGAGTCATTTAACTGTTAAAAGAGAGAGAGAGAGACATATCCTCTATTCAATCTCAACCAACCATTACAACCTATCTTAAGATCAAGACACTTGTCAAATGATAAGCCCTATGAGACTTAATCAACACATCACAGTTTTACACAATAGCTCAGCCTATGAGCTGAGACAACACACATAACAAACTTGTAACATTTACTAATCAGCTCAACAACTTATATACTAACACTCCCCTTTAAGTTGTGAACTGATTTCACCCCAAGAAGATTTCTCAAATAAGTGAACTGCTCCTTTGCCAATGCTTTTGTAAAGATATCTGCTAGTTGCTCCTTAGTAGGACAGTAAATTAAATCAATTACTCCTTGCTGCAATGCTTCCTTTATGAAGTGATATCTTCTGTTTATATGCTTGGTTTTCTGATGAAAGATGGGATTCTTGGTGATGGCTATGGCTGATGTATTGTCACAATTTATTGGTGTTGCAACAGTTTGCATTTCACCAAAATCCTCTAGAACAAATCTCAACCAAGTAGCCTGTGTTGTTGCTTCAGAAGCACTGATATACTCTGCTTCAGCTGTTGATAATGCAACACATTGTTGCTTGACTGAAGACCAAGAGAAAATCCCATTTCCAAATGTAAAGGCATACCCGGACGTGCTTTTCATATCATCCTCTGAGCCACTCCAGTCACTGTCACAGTATCCCATTAAGAGTGTTCCTTCACCTTTCTTGTATTCCAACCCGAAATCGAGAGTTCCTTGAACATATCTCAATACTCTCTTTGCTGTTCCATAGTGCTTGTTAGTGGGGCAATGCATAAACCGAGCTAAGAGACAGGCAGCATACATTATATCAGGTCTAGTTGCTGTGAGATACAGCAGACTACCTACAATCTGTCTATACTGAGCTTCATCTGCATTTCCACTTCCATCTTCTTTTCTCAGTTTATCACTTGGAACCAAAGGAGTATGTACTGATTTGCAATTCTGTAATCCGAATTTCTTCAGAAGAGATAAGGCATAATTTCTCTGATGAATGAAGATGCATTCCTCAGTTTGAATCACTCTCATTCCAAGAAAGTGATGTAACAGACCAAGATCTGTCATCTCATACTTATGCATCATCTCAGTTTTAAAACCATCCATTAACTCTTGACAGTTTCCAGTGTATATAATGTCATCGACATAGATGGATACTATGATCAAATCTGTGTCTCCCTTGTACTTGGTGTACAGAGTTGCCTCACTGATGCTTTTCTTAAATCCACAGAGCATTAGATATGAATCTATTTCACCATACCAGGCCCTAGGTGCCTGTTTTAGACCATACAAGGCTTTATGTAATCTGTAAACCTTTTCTTCCTCTCCTTGCACCACAAACCCATCTGGCTGTTCAACATATACTTCCTCTTCTAATACTCCATTTAGAAAAGCTGACTTCACATCTAGTTGAAATAACTTCCATTTATTCTTTGCTGCCAGTGCAATCAGAGTTCTAACAGTGTCTAACCTTGCAACAGGTGCAAAAGTCTCATTAAAATCAATCCCAGGCTTTTGTGCATAGCCTTTTGCAACAAGTCTAGCCTTGTTCTTCTGCACTGTTCCATCCAAATTCAGCTTTGTTTTGTACACCCATTTTACCCCAATCACAGGCTTATTTGAAGGTCTTCTCACCAACTCCCATGTCTGATTTTTCTCAATCATATTCATTTCATCCTGCATTGCCTTTTTCCAAGCTGCATCCTGTGCAGCTTCATCAAATGATTCAGGTTCAACAATACATAAGTGACACCTCTCATAGATCTCACTCAAGTTCCTATACCTCAGTGGAGTATTATCATACTGAGGTGAGATCAGTGAATTACTTGACTCACAAATAGCAGTAACTGAAGGACTTCTAGCTTGAATTTGAGACCCTTCAGATTCTTCTTGTGCATGAACATCAGTCAACTCATCAATTCTATCAAACTCTGAAGATTCAGCTGCAGATAAAGGAATACAAACTTCCTTGACTTTGTTTTTCTCCCAATCCCATCTACCATTCTCATCAAAAATTACATCTCGAGATAACAGCACCTTTTGAGTTAAAGGATTCAGTATCCTATACCCCTTTTCACAAGTGCCATATCCAATGAAAACACCCATGACACTTGTTTCTTCTAATTTGTGTCTTAGATTCCCTGGAATAAGTGAATAACAAACTGAACCAAACACTTTCAAGTGCTTAACCCCAGGTTTTCTACCACTAAATTTCTCAAAAGGTGTAGTATCTTTCACTGCTTTTGTAGGACTCCTGTTTAGCAGATACACAGATGTGTTTACTGCTTCACACCAGAGATTGTATGGGAGATCTTTCTCAAAGATCATGCACTTTGCCATCTCCACAATTGTCCTGTTTTTCCTTTCTGCTACTCCGTTTTGCTGTGGAGAGTATGCAATTGTGAGCTGTCTTTCTATCCCCAAGTCTTCACAGAATTTTCCAAACTCGTTTGAGTTGAACTCTCCTCCTCTATCTGTTCTCAACTTCTTAACATGGTATCCACTTTGAAGCTCAACCATGGCTTTAAATTTCTTAAACACATAGAAAACCTCAGATTTGTTTCTCAAGAAATATACCCAGCACATTCTTGAATAGTCATCTATAAATGTAATGAAGTATCGATTGCCACTCAAACTTGATGTTTGCATGGGACCACACACATCTGAGTGTATTAGCTCAAGTGGTTTCTTTGCTCTCCACATTGATTCTTTGGGAAATGGTTCCCTGTGATTTTTCCCCAGTGCACAGCTTTGACACACAGATTCACTGTCTTGAATTTCAGGCAGCCCCAAAACCATCTCTTGACTCTGTAACAGTTTGAGACTTCTGAAATTTAGATGCCCAAACCTCTTGTGCCAAATTCTAACACACTCCTGCACATTTGTCCTCAATGCAAGCTCCTTGTTTGTGTTGAGAATCAAAGGAAAACATTTATTTCCTTTCTGCTTCACACTGACTACCAGATTTTGTAAGTATCTATCATCAAACACATCCACCTTATAATCTCCAAATAACAGAAAATAACCGTGCTCAGTCATTTGTCCCACACTTAACAAGTTTTCTGCAAGACCAGGTACTAACATAACTTCTTTTATATATCTTCGACCCTTTACAGTTTCAATGATCAGTGTCCCTTTCCCTTCAACTTCAACCAAAACTCCAGTGCCAACTTGGACTTTGGCTTTCACTTTCCTGTCTATATCAACAAGTAGATCTTCTCTGGATGTCATATGATTACTACATCCACTATCTATATACCATTCATCACTTATCTTCCTCACTTCTCCAGAATGATTTGCATAAAACAAATTTCCAGTTTCTTCAACCTGATTAGCAAAGTTCACATGCTGCACAGCCTTGTTCATATTACAATACCTTGCAATATGCCCAATTTTGTTGCACTTGTGACACTTAACTTTGTTTTTAAGCCAACACTCTCCATAATGAAGTTTATCACAGAACTTACACTTATCCCCAGTGTTGTTTGTCTCATTTTTCACAGTGAATCCACCCTTATTACTCCAATCACCCTTGTTACTCCATTGTTTCTCTTTTGGCTTAAAATTCTTGTGATATTTGTTACTGTTTGGCTGACCAGTGAACCTATTAGACTTCGGAACAAATTTCAAACTAGCAAATGCTTTCTCCATACTACTCTCTCCATGTCTATCCAACCTTTGTTCATACCCCTTCAAAATAGCTACAACATCCTGTGCATCTATGGTGTCTAAATCCTTAGTATTCTCTATCACAGCTGCAATACTATCATAGGACTTAGGTAAACTAATTAACAATTTCTGAACAATTCTTTGATTACTCAGATCCTCACCATAGCTCTTCATTTGATTAATCAGATCAAACAATTTAGCAATATACACAGAAAGAGATTCACTATCATTCATGCGAGTGTATTCAAAATCTCGCCTAAGACCTTGGAGTTTCACGGATCTTACTTGTTTATCACCAACGAACTCTTGTTTCAGAATGTCCCACGCAGCCTTCGCACTTTCCTGAGTTGCGATCCTCGGGAAAATTTGATCCGAAACTGCACCTTGAATAATACCCAGTGCTCTAGCATCCTTAACGACATTCTCACGCAGCAGCTTCCTCTCCGCCTCTGTGAGTTCCTCCTCCTTCATCGGAGCTCTGTACCCACTCTCCACCATATTCCACAGCTCATACGAGCGAAAGATGGTCTTCATTTTGATTTGCCAGAAATCAAAATTTTCGCCATTGAAAACTGGAGCCCGAAGGTCTCCTCCTCCAGATCCAGCCATACTAGACACTCAAATCACTGCAATAAGCTTTTGCTGTGAATCCGAGCTCACCCACTCGTAGAAACAACGCCCAGAAGTTTTAGATCGAACTCGGCTCTGAGGCCATGTTAGAATCAGAGCTATACAACTACACAACCAAGACTAACAAGATTTGAGACAAATATTCTGTAAGGTTTTTAAGAAGAAATCAGAGGAAGAAGAAACACACAGAGCATATCTCTCAAACATCTATCATTGTATTTCGCTTACTGAGCAGTAAAGCTCGAAGAGTCATTTAACTGTTAGAAGAGAGAGAGAGAGAGACATATCCTCTATTCAATCTCAACCAACCATTACAACTTATCTTAAGATCAAGACACTTGTCAAATGATAAGCCCTATGAGACTTAATTAACACATCACAGTTTTACACAATAGCTCAGCCTATGAGCTGAGACAACACACATAACAAACTTGTAACATTTACTAATCAGCTCAACAACTTATATACTAACAGAGCACCTGTAGGGCTCCCGCCACCATTGCCAGGGGTTGGAGCGTATGTGTCATCACCGCCTGGAACATAGTCGTCACTACTAGGGCTTCCCACACTTCCACCAGTGCTGCCGGTGCTAGGGGGTGGAGCATAAGGTGAAACATTATACAGTGGTGGTAGCATCACACGCCCAATGCCGGGAATGACAAAACTTCCGTCATGGTCATGAAACCACTGAGGTTGTTTCTTGTCATCTTTGTTGGAGGTTGTCCGGACATTTCGCCCGGAAACTGCTCCCCCTACTAGGGCAAGAAGGATAACGGAAATGGAGATGAGAGTGGGCACCGAAGAGCGGGTTTTGTAAGCCATTATCGGAGCAATGCTGCAAAAACCGAGGAGAGAGAAATGAGAGAGAAGGGTAGCTCTTGCTGCAGTTAGCTTGGTGATTTGGAATATAGAAAGAAGGGCTCTTCTTATAGCTGAGGAATTTTGGCAAGTTGGGTGAACTGTTGGCGGTGAGTTAATTGCCAGAGTTTCTAGGCGAAGCCATGGATGGAGAGGAGGTATACAAATGTATACGTGCATGGAGAGAGAAGTGATGTGTTGGATTTTTCTTAGGTCGATAATTTTGATGCACTTAAAGGACTGTGGGGTCTTGCAAAAATTCCAGAAAACAACATTTAGATACCCTTCCTTATTATATTTAACGTGTGCGCTCAGTACTTCAGAGAAATTTTTAGGGCATATGTCTACTTAACAGAAATCGAAGAATAAAATAACTTTAAAATAGAGGAAGAAGGGAACAGAAATCAAATAAATTATTTAAATCTGAACTTTAGATATTTGATTGCGGATTTGATGAGGAAACCCACACTTTTTCAATTTCTTGTTTTATTAACAAGGGAAAAAAACTAAGGAGTAAAATAATTCTCGAACTAATATTCTAATAAACTTGAAAAATTAAAATGATTATAATTCTTAAGAATGTGATC